>NC_058086.1:182329796-182597720 GCF_014858855.1 Bufo gargarizans
CCTGTGAAGAGGTCAGGGGGGAGCTGATAAGCTGTGATATCACATATTGTGAATGGTGGATCCTGTGTTATCTATGCAGAGGTATTACTTGTCATTGCAATTCTGCCTACTGAAAAGTTATCTGGACAGAACAGCAAATCATGACCTATTATTAGACCTAGTGGTCAGTGTAAAAATTTAAGGAATATATGCATTTTTTTAAATATAGAGAGTAACATGGAAGAAAAAAAAAATCACTGAAAATTTTTAAAAAAAGTCTTTAACAAATTCTGACTTAAGCAATAGGTCATTTACTGATGATGACACTTTCCCTGTAAATTAAGCTGGCAACAGAATGTTCTACTGGTGCACCCCCCCCCCCCTGCCCCCCCCCCCCCCCCACACACACACACACTCCACTTCACTAATCATGTGTATGTATTGTGCATAGGAAACCCAAGTGTACCAGCTCCTACAGTGTCATGAAGTATTAAGTGGTATCCATGAGAATGAAAGTTGACCATTTATTGGCTGCATATCCCTGGGTGTGCTGCCGAGGATGTATAGCACTGAATGAGGGAGGAACGAATTGTACCAGCATTCAGCTTGCATTGGCCTGTGTAATCAGGCCAGTGCAACAAGCACCGATGGATGTGTTCTCATCCATGGGCGCTCGCACTGCTCAGACATCTGGCAGTGTAATACAGCCTAAAGACAAGTCAGTACTGGTCACCACAGTATGGAGTCAAGACATGAGATCCGAAGACCTCTGCTGTTACAGGTCCTAGTAAGGGACTGGCTGATTTATGTAAACAAATCAATCAGTAGTATCAGTGGACTGGAAGTTGACCATAATGACCAGGTTCTTAGATGTTATGAGACAATAGAGTTTAGTTCATTGTGAATACCATATGCCAATGTTGTCCTCATATCCAAAAGGTTTGGGTACACTAGATAATACAGTGTGAGTTACAACTTACAGTGGAATGAGGATACTTTCATACAATGGTCTTTCCTGGGCCGTCATAATTTGAAACCACATTCAACATACAATGCCTCAGGCGCTGGTCATCTACAGTGCATGGAATTGACTGGAGGATACAGCCATTCAGCACGGTAATATAACTGATAAAATATATTACTGAAGTCTATGCACGGATAGCCTTAGTATGCATTTACTGTTGGTTGTCTGCCGAGACCAGAACACCAAATGAGAGTGGGTCCGCTTTATTTTTTGGTACACTGTGTGTACTGATCCTGATGTAGCTCCTGTTTTCTACATATAAATTAGTTTCCAGGAGCTTTATTTTATAACTTTTCTTTATGTAGGACTTGCTTTACTTTGCAACTTATCGTGGTTCTAAACCAATTACTAGTTTTCCATACAGTTATGCTCTCAAGTTACATTGTTTTTAACTTTCAATGATCTTCCTGGAACTTTCTCAAGGATCATTACCGGTAACAGTTATACTTTATTTCCCTACATAATGTAATGTCTAGCAAAATGAAGACATTTGTGCTAACTGATCAGACTCATATTATTAGCAGGCAAGCAGGGGCGTAACTACCATAGTGGCAGACCATGCGACTGCTATGGGGCCCAGGGCAAGAGGGGGCCCAGTTGGGATCCTCCCCATCTTCTACTGGGGGTGAAAACCTGGTCAGGACTCTACCATCTAAAGGAACAACTTTTAGCAAATGAAGCAGTTAAAAAAATGACCCAAGGGTCATTGAATGGGTTTTAGGAGGAAACCCTTCTGTGACGGACTGAACCGTCACTGGGGCTGCTGGAAAAGCCTGAGGGCCAGCCTCCTTCCTACAGACTATGGACCGAGAACTATGGAAACCCCCTAAGACCTTTTGGGGTTACAAGGAACTATGAACCCTGATTTATGTGTATAATTTATATGCCACATATTTCCTATTGTCCATTAAAAAGGCATGGTGTGGATTCAGCAACACAAAAAGGGTTAACTCTGCACTAAGACTCCCACTGATTGTGTTAGTGATGGGATTAAGATAGTTGATTATAATAGCAGCCGACTCCTGGATGAGTAGATCACCATATGATACACTCAGGAGATAATCCCATCACATGTGTCTCCTCCCTCCCTATTCATTCATTATGGAGGGGGTGAAGATGTCTGTTTGCATGTTGTGTTTGTTAATTGCGTCACAGACAATGCCATTGTGTTTGTTGAATAGGGTTATTTTTTATGTTTAAACTGTAAAGGATTGGCTGCTATGTCATGTCCTCAGTTCCCAACCAGGTCCACGGGGGTGGTAACCTTGTTGGAAAATGTGTATAGTCAATGCTTGTGTGTTCAATAAAGAGTTCCTGTTTTATATTCAACATAGAGCCTCGTCTCATGTGTATGGGGATTGTTATACGCTGTATACTCCCCCGGCTATAACTCCTAGCTCTTGTAAGAGCTGTTCCTGCTCTCTGGATTTAGGAGAGGTTCACCCACTGGAGCCTGGAGCCTTGTCGTAGGTCCAGGGTGGGTAGGAGACGGTGAAACCTCAACCAAGCTTTGGCGGTTCGTGGGGTCTGCAGTGCTTGCGGTGTCAAGTGGAGTGCTTGGAGTCCTCGGGAAGCACTAGGAGCATCCATCGACGGAGGTACCCGGAGGTTCTCTATGTACACCACTGCAGGCAAGATATCATTATGAGAACTGCAACCTGTAATGATGTTGTCTGGACACTAGATGTCAGAACTGGAATGCACCTATAGTAGTCAGTCAACTTTCTCAACTCTCTAACAGTGTCTCCCAGTACTCCCTAGGTAACTCTCCCCAAACCCTTCCCTAAATATGTTACACCATATCTCTGTGCAATGACCCTAACACCAAACACCAGGACTGTTCCTAAATAGGTACCAAATGAAAGCTCTAAACTGCAATATGGACCAAACACAACAGAAGGACACTAAGATCCAGAGACAAGAAACCAAAACCGAGCAGAGGTGAACTACTGTAGAAGGAAGATAAGACAGATTCAAACAAGAAGAAAACAAAAATAATACATGACCCAAAAAAAAGGACTGGACTAGAATAACCACAAGAACTAAACAACACTGACAAGAAGCAAACTAGGCAAGGAACAAGCTGCTAGACATATACAATGATTATTCTGTTTAAACACACAGAGTTTATGCTATAACCAGCAACAAACTGCAGAAGCCAGAATATTTAAAGGAAGGCTAACCAACCAGACCCTCCAAATGGACTGGAGCTGTACAGAGTGATCAGCTGACTCACGCTAATAGATCAATTGTTAGACCATTGCATAGCAACTTCCCTAAACAAATTAATAGACAGGAGAAGATGAAAGAGCAGAAGAACTAACACAACCCTGAAGCAACCACGGATCTCTTCTTCAAAGCATACATGAAATCTATTGGGATGGTGTCCACCATTGCACCATCTTGGTTCACTTTGCTTAGTATAGTTTTTACAACATACAAAATACTAATAATTAAGCTGGCTATACACAATAGAATAATTTCAGCCAACCATCTGATGTGTATTGGGGAGTCTTGACTTGACTGATAATCCACCACCAGAGGTAATTGCTTTTTCCTCTCTCCCCATTTAAAACACATGTACACTCTGCAAAGTGGACACGTTTAAAGGAGGTAGCTGGCTGCTGAACAAGCTATCTATAGTCTATGGCCAGACTTAATCTCACTCTCATGTGCTCCTTATGTAATAACTTAACTCACCTTTCTATCTGGCCAGTTGTACTTGGCAAATATTGTATCGTAGGTGTCAACAGCTCCATCAGCAATTAACATTATGGCTTGACTGCAGATGCTTCCTTCTCCTGTGTGATTGAACTGCAAAGAAATGACATGTACTATTATATCTCAGGATAATGTTAACCAGAATGTAGTACTATACTGTGAGACTGGCGAAGCCATACATTATCACTAGAAGGTCTGGGTTGCATAATTCACAGTCGCGTAATTCTTAACATTTGGTTTGTGATCTAATAGCTGATGTTGGGGAGGTGTATTCTAAAACGTTCTTTTGTTTTGTTTTTTACAAAATTTTCCTCGCAATTGATAACTTCCATTCTTTTTCCAGTATAAAGGAGCATATTTATTTGGATTAGTATTGTCCCAACTTGAGAGGACTAACTCCTTTCCATCAGGATTCTTCTGACACACAAGAATAGTGTTTTCCCCAGTTGCCAGTAGTCCTGCTCACCAGAGCTGTGGAGGCTATAAGTTAACCTCAAGCTCCATGCCCACAATGGCGACTGCTGAAAAGTATCTGTTAAGTGGTGTCATAAGACAAACTAAAGGTAAGATTATCCTGTAAAATATGATCCGCAGGGCCTTATAAACCAAGATCCTCACTGATGTTTAAAGAAAAAGCCACTCTGTAAAGCACCCAAACTCCTTCAGAACTGGTCAGAATCAGACAATTCTTGCAGCCGATCTGCCAGTGAACTCGTTTGTCAGCTAATAGATATCTTTCATCAGGATGAACGATGTTGGTTACCAGCAGCAGATCTCCCTGTGTAATCAGGGATGTGCTGCCGATAAAGAATAGAACAGAACCAGGCAGGAACAACTGTGGTAACAATCGTTCCTCCCTCATTCAAAGTCTGCATTGACCTATGTAATCAGACAGGTGAAAACGAGCACTAATTAATGTGTTCATCCATCGTTGCTCACACTGCCCAGAGATTGGGAAGTGTTATTGCTAGCCCAGGAGGAGTGGAGTGGAGGATGGGAGTAGTAGTGGCTCTGGCAGTAACAGTTGTTCACACAAATCACAGTGGTAATCCTCACACCAATGTTCCCAAGGGAGAAGTCTGCACCCTTTCTTCCTACGAGGCACACCCTGATGTTGGGGCTCCTGCCTGATGGTATTTGGGGGGTCTTTGGGGTTGGGCATTTTGTGGGTGGACAAGGCAGGAGGAGTAGGTGCAGCGAATGATGCTGGAGTAAGTAGCCAGGCCAGTGTAGAAAATAAATGTTTCTCTTTACTGAAGTGCAGGATAGGAGTAGTAGTACATCCAACAGTTTCAAGGCAAAGTTCCAAACAGTTCAACTCTTTCCCAATAGCAATTTATTGATGTCAACAAACAGTAAGGCTCTTGCAAAGCTCTCCTGCAATTCCCTGGCTGAGTGGTACAGAATTAAGAGACGGCTGGCCATGCCATGTCAAAATGTAGAAGGGTGTATTAGCACAGTCCCTCTCGCTGCAATAACGTCTCTGCCTTAAACAAGCACCGTACTTTACTGACTGACTCCAGTACACGGCCTTGCAGATTATGGACCTTCTAATTCTTCTTTTCCTCTCTCCCTCTGGAGTACTATTAATATAGCAATGGCTTTCTTGCCGTAAATCTCTGTGACTCAGGCCTAGTCTTCTGAGGAGTGAGCACATGCACCTCCTTTCTCTTTCTCAGCTAGACTCCAACTCACTGAACTAGGGGCGGACCTAAGTCCATCTCCTAGTATCCTAGAAGGGACACAGTCAGGATTGTTAACCCGGATTTATCCATACAAAACCATCAAGCGGACAAAGCAGCAAATTAGAACACTACATTAGACTAATTAGCATACAGTAATAACAATAAACCTTTTTGCAAGTAGCCTGTTCTGGGGTGCTGTATAATAGCACCCTAATGGACATCACGTCCCCTATCAACTGCAATTCCATTTTTAGAGTAGACCTTCTACTTTTGGAAAAGCAATTCAAAGAGCAAAGACACTTGCGTAAAGGTGGGCAGAATATTAAGGGGTGGATCTATAGTGTGGTTGCTTTCATGCTTGAGGCTCTTGTTGAAGAACGCCATTGTGCTACCCAAAAACCTGCTATCTCTCATTGTCTAGTATATATGGTAAAATAACAAGCTATTAACAACAATAGCAATAAATCCAAGCCATAATTTAAATGGTTCTGCATAAAGAGTAGGAAGTATAATAGTATACCACCTAATTAAACTACAAACACTTCATATTGTCCTATGCTCATGCTAAGATGTGCAGTTTTCAAGAACAAGCAAAGCAAAAGGTGTCAGATATTGCGATATATGAACGATGCAAAAGATATCATTTTGAATTAAAGCACCATAGATGCAATACTAACCTCATTCAGCAAGTCAAAGGCTTCGTTCAGTGCTATGTCCAACATTCCTATCCCTTTGGCTGAAAGTTTATCTAAATGCTCCCTGAAGTGCTAAAAAGAAAAAGGAAAAAATTATTAGTTTTTTCATATAAAAATAAATAAATCACCAAATATAATATAGGTTAAGTGACAACTGGTCGAATTACTATAGCCATCTTTATCAAATGCATGGAACCTCATAGCAGGGGTGGACTGAAGGCTCAGGTAATTATTTGCAATTAAAAACATTTTTCGTTTGTAATACTAAACCCTACAACCTGGTCGATCTTCAGTTGGCCAAAACTGACAAAATAACTCCAGTATGAACTCAGCCCTACAGGTCGAGTCAAGAAGAAGCGCACTCCGTTTACACCCTTGTCAGCTGATTCCACATAGATGTCTACAGAACCTGTTCTATTAAACGCTTATACAAGTAGAGCCCCCGACAGAGTGGAGAGGGTGTCAGCAGTAAGTTTGTGTTGACGTCACTGATTAATTTGCCCTTCCTCTGATCCGTCAGAACAATAACCCACAAAAAATGCATCCTGTCTGTGGAGCATCCGCCTTCACGCATTCAGCATTTGCTCAATAATCCATCAGTATTGTTAATGCCCAAAAAAACAGGATTGGATCTAAAACAGAGATGACAAGTGAATGGAATATTTGCATGTCTTCTGTGTTTTGTACCCACTCCTGCTTTTGGCTACCAAATCATAAGCCAATTCTGATGGGACCATACAGGCCTTACAGCTGCTACACAGGATCCGGTGTGCATCTCATTTTTCCTTCCTTCTGACAGATCAGAAGAAGGATTAAACAAATGATGATGTCAGCCAGGCCTAAAGGCAAAATAGTGGGCCAGTCATGAAATGGGGGAGGGGGGACAGCATGAGGAGACCACAGAGTGGCCCAATGAGAGGATCTGGAGGTGGCGGCAGCATCAGAAGGTCACATAGTGGCACAATGACAGAGTCTGGAGGTGGTGGCAGCCTGAGGAGACCACAGAGTGGCACAATGACAGTGTGGAGGTGGCATAATAAAAAAGAGAACTTCAGCAGTTGTGTTGCAAAATAGTTTATTTGAAGTGCGGCTTTAGCATACAGTAACGTTTCGGCCGGGTATGGCCTTTATCAAACTGTGACAAAAAGGGAGTGAGAGAACAATGTTTACGCAATATCTTGCAGTATAAATACCGGAATATGTATATATTGTATATTTTGTATATTACACTTGAATTATGTATGTGACATATTGTACACAGCCTCTATGATTAGGGGTTTTCCTTAGATGACCGCTCTAGATACCGTACCTTACTGTTCCCTGTAACCATACGGGACCACAGAGCACCGTAGTCACCTATATTATGTAATAACTTATTTACACCATGATTTGCTTATATATTGACACATTGTTCTCTCACTCCCTTTTTGTCACAGTTTGATAAAGTCCATACCCGGGCGAAACGTTACTGTATGCTAAAGGCCGCACTTCAAATAAACGATTCATTACCAAGTGGCACAATGACAAAGTGTGGAGGTTGCAGCAGTATGAGGAAGCCACCGAGTGGCACAAAGACAGAGTCTGGAGGTGGCGGTAGCAGCAGTAGCAGCATCAGGAGAAGGCCACCAAGTGGCACAATGACAGAGTGTGGAGGTGGCATCAGTATGAGGAAGCCACCGAGTGGCACAATGACAGACTCTGGAGGTGGTGGCAGCAGCAGTAGCAACATCAGGAAAAGGCCATCGAGTGGCACAATGACAGAGTCTGGAGGTGGCATCAGCATAAGCATCAGTAGGAGGCCACAGAGTGGCACAATGCCAGAGTGCAGAGGCGGCGGCAGTAGTGTGGAGGTGGTGGCAGCATCAGGAGACCACAGAGTGGCAAGGTGACAGTGTGTAGGTGGCAGCAGCATGAGGAGGCCACAGAGTGGGACGACGACGAGAGATTGCAGAGGTGGCAGCAGCATGAGGAGGCCACAGAGTGGCACAATGACGAGAGATTGCGGAGGTAACAGCAGCATGAGGAGGCCACAGAATGGCCGCTTCGTCTATTCATTTATAGTGAATATGGGACAGAACAGAAGGTTAAAATTTCTCAACTTTATAAAGTGCTGCTTAAAAGACAATTTAATAATACACGTTCTCCGGCACAAAAGGCTTGGCAAATTGATTGTTCGTGAATTTCCCTCAAAGATTTGGATAATATATTGGCAAATTTATGTTTACTTTCTTATAATTTTAATCAAGTTTTGGTTCAATTTAATAACAAATATTTAATAAATTTAATAATAAAAATTAAGTGTTGCCTAAGACAGGAGAGAATCTGCCAGTCTTCTGCTTATTTGATGACGTGGTCGCGATGGAGAAAGCATTCCAAAAAACTATTATAATTTTTTTGTCAAGATTGATGCAAATGTGGTATTGGCTGCTCATTGAGCCAGATACTTCTGGGGGAACCTGCCTGGCATGAACAGGCCTCTAGTAGCTACAGACAATGAGAAGACAAAGCTTCCAGATACCTTGGAGCCCGGAAGAGTTGCAAAGTTCATCAAGATTGAAACCATAACTACCAGCCCCTGGTCTCTTTGTCAGGGAAAACCTCACGAGTTCCCAGTCATCATGGATGGGAAGGAGGACATCCTGTGGTGCACGGAGATGGAGAGGGTCTTCGGATTCCCCCTGCACTATACGAGCGTCTCAGAAATGAGCCGCTGCTCCCAACAGCAGCTCCTGGGAAGGTCATGGAGCGTCCTGGTCTTCCGGCATCTATTTGCCCCGCTGAAAGGATTATTTTGAAAGTGTGTAGAAGCCACACAGGGCCCCCACGCTGCAGATTTATAATGTAGACTTTACCGCATATAACTACAGCTCTGAATGCTAAATAAATTTAGTTTTTCAACCAAAATACGTAACTAAAGATTTTATCACATTTAACGGCAACAGTGAAGGCTGAGTACATTTTGGTTTTCAACCTAAATACTTCACTAAAGATTTTACTGCATATAACTACAGCGCTGAACGCTGAATAAAATTAGTTTTTCGACCGAAATACGTCCCAAAAGGTTTTACCACATATAACTGCAGCACTGAACGCTGAATACATTTAGTTTTTGACCGAAATATGTCAATAAAGACTTTACCACATATAACTGCAGCGCTGAACGCTGAATACATTTTTCTTTGCTACTGAAAACTCTCCACCTCGGCTCGCCACAAGCCATCAGTTCTCTGAAAGGTACAGAGTCCACCATTCAGAAAGGGAGGGACTGCAGCACCAGCAACTTGGACAGCAGCACGTTAAGCTTCTGTGTCGTTGGATGAGTGCACGCATACTGTTGTCTCTTGGCAATCGCTTCGGTGATCGATTGCTGACGGAATGACTAACAAGGAGTAGGAGGAACAGGAGCATCAGGGCGAGCAGACGATGGGAACGACAGACAGCTCCCTTCGTACCGAAATACGTCACTAAAGGTTTTACCACATATAACTGCAAAAGTGAACGCTGAATATATTTTGCTTTTGTACTGAAATAATAACTGCAAAAGTGAAATGTGTATATATTTTTCCTTTTTGTACTGAAATAGGCCTCTAAACTCTTTCAACACAAATAACTGCAGAAGTGAAATGCGTATATAGTTTTCTTTTTCCACAGATATAAGCCACTAAAGGCTTTTCAAAATAGCACTTGCACCACATTAACAAGAACAAATTGCTGGAATGCCAGAGCTGTATAATGTTTCCCTGAACTTGTAAATTGCTTTTTTTTTCACAATGAGATTTTTCTAGCACTGTCCCTAGCGACTTCAGACGTCTTTCCCTGCACTAAGATGCTGTGAAATGATTCCTCACTATCGTTTTCCTGCAATTTGAATAATGGTTCTTTCCCTGCACTTATAAATTGCTTTTGTTTTTCACAATGAGGTTTTCAGTATAACTCTCTCTAGCGCCTGCAACGTCTAACCCTGCACTCAGAACGCTGGAAAATGTCTGAATGTAACATCACAGGGCTGGCTGGCTGCTGATTGGCTGCATGCATGACATTATGGGTCAGCCCACCTTCCCAGAGTTCCTTGCCCCATGTCCTCACACTTGTAGCCGTCATTTTAGGAAAAATTGCGATTCGTTACCACGAAGGGTGAGGAAATTCGCATTCGTTGCGATTCAAATTTTTTATGAAATTCAGATCGAATTCCACTTAGTCAGCTTCGATTCGCTCATCTCTAATTCTGGATATAAAATTAAGGTTCTATTTTCTGGGACCAGATGGTCTAATCAGCAGACCTGAGAAATCTGGCCTGGTATAAGGTTGAAAATCTGTTGTTCTGGACTAATAGGAGAAGGCTTCTACTGTATATAAATATTTTTTTTAGGGATGAGAGAAATATTTAGAAATTTCATTCGGCTGCTTCGCCGAATTTTACAAAAAAACAATCCACTTAGTGACAAATTAATTTGTCACAAAACGTTTTTTTTTTTTTAAATCGATTCACTACTGCGAAGCACAAGGGAATTCAGCAATGCGGAAAATGATCTTTCCCTGAAGACATAACAGTTGGTGCATACCCAATGGTTCTAGTCTGTCATAATGTTACGCCAGTGGGTGTTGAACCCCTGCATCAACCAAAAACATTTGACTTTAAAATAAACCTAAGGTTGTTATCCTGGCAGTCCCCAGGTCACCCTTTAACCCCTATATAGGGATCTAGTCTTCACTGCAGTGGAGCCACCAGGCCACTATCTCTTAAAGGGGTCAGAGACTCTGATGCGGAGCACTGAGGTGAGGGGAGGCAGAGTAAAGGTAATCCAAATGACAGTCCAAAGAAAGGACAAGCAGCTAAGGGTCAGTGCAGTAATCAGGTACAGGTCAGGTTAGACAGCACAGAATATAAGTCATAAATTGAGGAGAATACTTACATGGGCAGACAAACAGACTACACCTTTTCAGGAATTAGCAAGCTTCCCACAAAAGAAGGTGCCTTAAGGAGCCTGTAGTGACCTGCCATTGGCTGGAGAAAATTAGCGAGCATGTGCACTGGCCTTTTAAGAGCCAGAGGTCGAACTCCCTGGAGGTGGACTGGAGAGGCATAACTGCAGAGAGCAGTGCAAAAGATCCCTGTGGCTGGACCTGATGCAAGGAAGCTGTGGGAGGTTAGTGGGTCCGAGCCACTGGAGAACACAAAGCATGGTGAGTGGAGCGGTGCCGCCTGGTGGAGCGGTGGAGAGGCTAGCATGGGCCACTGACATAACCAACTTTCCAATTTTACCAACAACTATCTCAAAATGTTGAATTAACTTTTCCATAAATATCTGCTTTTACACCTATCATGTAGCATCAAGTTATGTCCATCTGTCTTTTCAAGGATCTATCAATATATACAGCGTAAAATTTTCTTTAAATGCCAAAGAGTCATCCCTCCCCTCTTCATATCCACCATTGCTGCCCTGCTTTATTCACTTGAAGCTGCAATACCAGACACAGTCCAAAGACTACAGTGGTGCCATTGGTGGAATAAAGCCGCCATGTTTGTAATCTCATATATTCCAGTCTAAAGACAAAACATCAAGCTCTTTGTGGATTTTGCACTGATGTGAACTTCTGGGAACACTTTAGCAATTAGTTTTCTGCTCATATTAACCTACTAAACATGGTTCAACAGCTCGATACTCCAATAGCCACAAGGCAAGCACAGACTTAGTTTGTCTAAATAAGGATTGTGAACATAAACGTGTTACGCTGTTTAAGTAACAAATATGTTGGTAAATGACATGCAAAGCAAAGATCTGTTGTATAATTAACTGGGTAATTCATCGTAAGGATGTGGAAATATGCATAACGGCAAATGAAAAGTGTCACTTGGAAAAATATGGATTGTCATTTAGCTGGATAGGAATTAAGTTCTGCCATGGCTTTTGAGCTCTGTCGCATTGTTCTGTTGCTGCAGCTTATGGTATTTCTAGATCAATGGCTTTGGATTTGTTTATTGCTATTGAAAACAGGATTGGAGTAATTGTAATTTCAAGCAAAGCCACTTGGTAAATCATGAAGGCTTATTTTACAGTGCATGAAAAATGATTTCAATTTACAGCTGTATTTTTTTTTATAAATTAATTTGAAGGGTTATGATTAGCTTTGCTAAAATTAAAGAAGTTATCCCATAAATTATCTACCGTACATACCAACAGTCCTGGAATGCTGTGATTGATGTGGCAGAGCAATTTACAATGTTTCTAGCATTAAAAAAAAATAATTCATGATTGGTGCTGATGCTAATCTTTGTTTCTGGGGGCAGGATCTGGACAGCATCATATGTCTTCCCCCTCTAGGGACTGACTTCTTACTTCCATGCTCATATAGTCTTGTCAGCTTTACTACCATGGAACCACAGTGGTTCTACTCCATCCTGAAAAGCAGGGAAGACAGATATTTCTATTGGCTAGTCTGTAGTGGACAGAGGATCACTATCCAGAGACTTGGCTGCTGGAAGGGTGATTGACTATGCATGTCCACTAGCACTCAGTTCAGTAGATGGATCTGTACATTGATTTGCATATTATGTAAGTAAATATCATAATTTTAGTGGATATTTTCCTATCCGGAGCCTGCAGATGCAAGATACTAAAATTTGCACATATGTTTTCCAGGAAGACAG
Source organism: Bufo gargarizans (assembly GCF_014858855.1). Classification (NCBI taxonomy): domain Eukaryota; kingdom Metazoa; phylum Chordata; class Amphibia; order Anura; family Bufonidae; genus Bufo; species Bufo gargarizans. The sequence continues at coordinate 182,342,550 of NC_058086.1, forward strand.
AGCACCATTGGCTGGACTGCAAGACTGCTCATGCATACTTGTTGGTCTCCCTAATGAAAAAGAGCAATGCCTAGAGTACCCCCAAGGCCACTGAGCTAACCTGGACATTTTCTCTTGAGACACCTAGTATTCTTGTTCTTTTGAAAATCTCATTTCCAGTGGAGTAATGCATCTCTCTCTTTCAGGAAATGTGCTGATCACTAATATATATGAAAGACTTTATGATATTTTGTGGTGGGATAACCATAGAGAAACATGCAAAAACGAGAGTGGAGTTACTTATGTCCAAATTGTAGCCCTGTAATTGTAGGCCCAATTAGGGCCCTCATGCGCTAAATTTATGCAGCTGCCTTCCCTAGGTTGATGATTAGCCATAAGCTCTGCTTAACCATAAACAAGGGAAGGGAACTACTATGTTGTCTCCTCTTTTTTTGGAGGTGCAGAAATCATGGTCAGTTTTTGAAATTCCTGTCCTATATGGTCACATACTGTAGGGTGCCTCACTTACTGCTATTGTAGGGGGCACTGTTGGCCCATACTTGTACCCCAGATCTTATATTTGATGTCCAAACCTATGGAAAAGCATGTGCCTGGTATATTGATGGGGTATCCTATAGTTATTTGGGCATTTTATGGTACACCACAAGGTGGGAAGTCCATGCCATGAAAAGATCAAATCTTTGGAAACAGTTTTGAGGCCGGCCTCCAGTCTCAGTTTGGGTGATCCTAATTTTAGATGATGAAATGAGAGTGATTAGGGCATGAAAAATAGAACATAGATCACAATTTTTATGAACATGCTACTGAAGGGGGTCATAGTGTAATGAGGTCACATTCAAAGTTTTATGGGACACCACAGTTATACATTTCGGATGTAGCAGGGTTAACACACATGCTTTATGAGACATGTTATCTAAACTAAATGCGTTAAGCATTAACACGATGAGTTAAGAAATTTGAGTTAAGAATATGTGTGTGTTACCCCTGCAACATCATGTCCTTGGCAAGAACTGGCAAGCTATATGGATACGTGGCAGTGGTGATTTCCTGGTGCAGTGAGGATGTGGAATATACATCTTCCTAATTTTAACAGGGCATTCCATTTTTATTTTAAAAAAAAGATAACATTCAACTAAATAAACTGCACAGTATGACAAAAATGAATTCATTGTTCCGTTCAAGAATTACAATTTTATGCTGCGTATCTCCGGGGCACACATAAGGTCAATGTGGCATTTGCTGCCTTTTACTAATTCCATGTTCAGCTGAGGAGTTACAGCGTGCTGTGATATATAACGCCCCACCTCATTATACCTCTCACGAATCAGCGTATTGAAGTGTTCAGTGTACTGTAGGAATGCTTCGAATAAATTTGTTTTGTATACTAAATTGTATCCAATATGGCTTTCACGGACTATGAATTTTAATGAACCCGTGTTCTTCGCTCGCAGGCTCAACAGTGAGCAGATGCTGGTATGGGATGGTAAGAAAATGATGAGTTAATGACATGTTCTCCATTCCTCATCCGTTGTATTTCTCAGTTTCCCCTTGTCCTTTGAAATGAATGTTCCAGCAAAGTAAAGATCAATTGAAGTCTCCAGTTTCCATTCACGTCCACCTAATACAAACAAGGATTCTGTGTAATGTCACCATACGCCAGCAAATGCTGTAGGTAACTGCTTGTGACCGAGAAACCTGTGGATGATTTGGTCGCTCTGGAAAATACTTTCACAGCTGTGATTTCCAATGGCATTCGGAGATATATCAAAAGTCCATAAAAATGAAACATATTAAAATACGATGAAAGGTGGCGAGGTATTTTTGCAAAATATCATGTGACTTACAAAGCCCTCTGTTACAGAGGAAATCAACACTCTCGCTACGAGGCACTTTCGGAATGTTCCGTCTGAAGGGAGAAGCTGCTGAAAGATCTGCTATTTCTACAGAGCCTTCAATAAAGGGAAATCATAAAGCTAAGGCCCATTCATCTCATAAATACCAGCACTTATTGTATGAACTTAAATACAGTAAACCCTACATTTTAAACTTTTCAGTTCTAAATAAGAGGGTTATACTGTGTTACTCTGAAACCCTTGAGTTCTTAAAGGGATTGTATGTTGGAATGATCATCTTATTCTAAGTTGATCACAGGAAACCCCAGCAATCAACTGTTAACTGGGAAGAACAGGCAGCAAATGCTCAATTCTTGTGAAGTGCCCCCACAGGAGAAATGAAGCATTACACATATACTATTGAATTCAATGAGCTATCCATATAATGCGTTGATATGCCGGTTGTTACACAGAAAGAAGTAGAGAGGAGAATTTACTATTGTAAGTGTATCTGAGTTGAGTTTTCAGATTGAATTGCTACGGTATGTGCACCTGTGCCAAATTTAAAAAAATGGTGCACGGTAATGATAAATTTGGTGCAAACGCATTGTAATTGCACCTATTTCAGTGAAAGTACACCTAGGGGATGCCTGGAGTGAAGTTTTAAGAATTTCATAAATTTGACACCAAAGTGATCTACTTTGAAATCCTGACCAAATTTTAACTCCACTGGAAGGTGCATTGCTAAAATAAAAAATAAAAATCACAAACTTTTTGAGCAATGGACCCCAAAAATTAGCAAACCCTATTTTTGACTTGTTGAAGCCAGAATCCTGAAATGCAGGACTTGATATAGTTCCTCAGCAATTTATAATCTGACAAATATGTGTGAATTCGGGAGGGTTGACACCTCTCTGTTAACTCATAATTCCTTAACAGACATAACAAATTATCCTCTTCACATGTTGCAAAAAAGTAGACAGGAGATAGTAGTGCGTCATCTACAACATCCCTAGGCCGGCCAAGCATAGTGCCAGACAGGCTTAGCTCACCTCATTGCATCTGTGCCATTCCCATAGTGATCCATGGCTCGCTTGCAGATAAAATTGTCTCTTTGAAATATGCAAATGATACCTTTAGTGCAATGAGGGCGGCACATTCAATACCCAGCCCCTCCCTGACTGCTGATTGACAGGGCCAGACAGTAAACACAGTAAACTCACCTGGCCCTGTAAATTAAAGGAACGGGGGGAAGGGCTGGGCAGTAAATGGAGAGGAACTCCTGTGCAATGCAAGCAACTTCACCGCCCTGACTGCACTAAAGGCATAATTTGCAAATTTCAAAAAGATGATTTTATCTGCAAGCAAGCCACTGATCGCCGATTCGCCATTAGCATGTCATAGTTGGAATCAGCAATGTGGCTAATAAACATTCTCCTTTTAAATTGTTCACTTAGCTAGTTTAATCTAGTACAATTTTTTAATTTGGCAGACGACAAAACCCATGAAAAAAATCAGATTTATAGGAAGATTTGGAAAACCCTTAAATTATTTATTTTTATTGTGATTGATTAATAAAAGTCATAAAATCTTGAAAACTTTCTAGTATGGAACCAGCTGCAATTAATTTGATGGGCTGCATTACAGTATGCCACACATTTCAAAAAAGAAAAATCAGCCAACAATGTGCTTCTAAGCATGGTCTGTACTGAGGGGGCCCAAAGACCCTTGTGCTGCATAAGAAGACACCGGTATTATAGAAAGTGCATGCTGGTCAAGTTACACCTCTGGCTGGAGGGAAGGCGTTAGGTCGAGAATTTGGCATGGGGTGGTGGTGGAGGGGGGGAGTGCCACTTCAATTTTTGCCATGTACTTCCCTGCACCTGGCCACAAAGCACTGAGGAAATGGGGGCCCAAGCTGAACTCTTGCACCAGGGCCCATGAGCCCTTAGCTACGCCCCTGGACTAATTTATTATTACATTGCATAACATGCTCATATGTCCTGCTGTGGGTTACGCAATGTGGGTTACAGAAATCACACCTATAATGACAACTTACAATGTGGGTTACATAAGTCAGACTCATGATGAATAGCTGATCGCCATGGCGGTTTCTTATTGGAAAAAGTTTGTCTTTTTGAGACAGCTCCATCAACAACTTAACAGAAGAAGGCTTTATTATTATGAAGAATCCTCTAAAAATAAGGGGATGAAAAGTCCTTTGACAATAGATTTTTATTTTAATACTTGCCATGGAATACTGTCATCTTTAGTGTGCCGCTTTCACGACAGAGAAGAATGCACTTTCAATTTCTCTATACAATTAGTCTCTTACCTCTTTGTTGTTTCTGTCTGCTTGTACTAACGTCCCATTCAGACACGGTTCTACGTATTGAATTTCTTCATTATACTTTAAAATAAGAGAATAAAAAGACAGTAAACACAAAGGACTAAAATTGTTGATGGACTGAGAGTATAATCTAAAGTAAATTCTACTATAACAATAGCGATGATTTAGTGTGTGAACATTTTACAAATTATGTTAGTAATTATTGGTTACTTGAGAAATGTAGCCATGTCACTTAGTAGTGGAGACAAATAGTCAGCCCTTTATTGGTCACGTCAAAGGCATACATATAGTAAATATACATATAATCTGCAAAAATAAAAGTTAACTTTTATACTGATCCTTTATTGATATCCAGAGCTGCATTCATAATTCTACTGGTCAACCCTTTGGTGATACACACTTTTCAGGCCAATTATTGGGAACAAGGATTTACAGGAATGCTTGCTCTGAGTAATGGAGCAGAGGACTGCAAAATGGATACCGTCGTGTGCATGAGGCCAAATGTGTATGGATACCTAATTCTCTGTACAGACACTAATTGCCAGAAGATATGGACTCAGAAGGCAACGGAATCATCTGGATGAGGGTAGGCTTCTCAGGGTAAGTGCTAGATACGTAAAGTTAGGTATCTAACCTAGATTTTCCCCTATTTGACCTTCTGTATTCTGGTTTACCACTTGGCATAAATATGACTGTGGGCATTCATGGACACTATGAGTGCTTCTCAAGCTTTCAGATGAGCCCACTCCAGTTCAAGATGGAGCCAACTGACGGGACAGCAATGCTAAAGTATAAAACTGAGCTGCAATACTAGGCACAGACACTATCAAGAGTGTCTGGCAAACAAAACAGGGGATATCGGTGCTTAGTCACCTACCACAGGGATTGTCCAACTCAGATACAAATAGGACAACCCCTCCAATAAACATTACAACTAGTGTTGAGCAAAGCATTTGAAGTGGAATTCAGTCTGAAGTTTAGGAAAACTTTAATTCTAAATGAATCAAAATGTTCTCACGCTTCGTGGTAATAAATCAGGTTTTCCTAAAATGGCGGCTGCTGCATGTGTTACAAAACGAAACTAAGTGTAGAGAAGACAAGCCTGGGAACGCAAAATCACCCATAATGCTGTGCAGACAGCCAATCTGCAGATAGCCACCCCCTGTGTTGTCACAGCCCTATAAAACCCTCATTCCGTATGGCCTCTGCCATTGTCCTTTGAGCTGAGCATAGGGAGAGATGTGGCAAGCACTAGAAACAGTATTACTGAAAATTATTAATAGAAGAATATTGGAGGGAGAGTGTTTGGAGAGTGCGAGGAGCGTGTAGGGAGACTTATTCTGCATCAGTTTCATTTATTTATTCCTACATTTACTTATTCCTACATCAGCCATAAATGTAATTCAATATCAATAAGATGGAAGCCTTTATTATTCCACTGCCAGTGTGCCAACCAATACCATCTAGTCTGCAACCCTTAGGGAGGTCAGGTCTTAATGGTGACCATCCTCATCTTTTGCTGGCTTTACTTCTTCCAAATCATCGTTGTCCTAGTCTCCATGTCCTAGAAAAATCACCAAAGGTGCAGAGAGAGGAGGAGATGGATGTTTCTGATGACATATTCTCATCGATATTAGCTAAAGTGGAAAAGGAGGAAAAGCAGATAGCAGAAGATGGGCTCCCACCTGTAGGGCAGGACAGCACTGGGGTTGGAGAAGTGGGCATGCCAGAGCTTATTAATATTCTGTGTATACTGTCAAATAACCTGCAGGAGATGGTAGGCAAGAACAGCAATAATTTGCATATTGTACCCCCACCTAACCAGCCAAACCATGTGACCATACCCTAATGCAGAATGGCCTGGGTATACCTGATTTATAGCGATTCGTGAACAAATCAACAAATTTTGGTGAACCTCGTCGAGGTTGCCCAATCAAATTTTTCAAAACTTCGCTCATCTCTAGTTATAACAAACTAAAAATGTCTTTTTGGAGACATATTGATAGCACATCGAATGACATAGCAATTCAGAATAAAATGTTACTTTGCAATCTACTAACTTATGTTTCAACCTATCAATGACATTTACACTACCTAATGTAGCTAGTGACTGCTGCTGGATGTATGGGTGACCAAAATTGGAAATTCCTTGTAGCTTTATTTGACCACCTTGCTAATTTGACCACCTGATAGCTTTCATTATTGTATTTATTTATTTGAATTTCATTTTTGCGTTTTATTTGGATTTTTTTTGTCCACAACTTCCAAGAGCCATATCCATATGCGGTCTTATTTTTTGTTGGGTGAGTTGTATTTTGTAATGGCACCATGTAAGTTACAGTAGCATGACTAGTATTGCAAAACGGAAAAAAAGTTGGGTGGTTTTGTGATTTTGGAATTCACTGTGTGCTAAAAATGACACAATAACCTAATTCTGTGATGAAAAAGAGAATCCAACACTGCTGACTTCTTAAAAAACAGGTTCATTTGCAGGATACAGGCAGGTAAAACTTTGGACATGTTTTGGGCTACACTTGTGTACACTCTGTACCCCTGAATTCTTGGAATTAATTTAATGACCACTCACATGTTTTTGCTAGTTTTTCCCTCACTTGTGTCTCTATAGTTCCAAGAAACATTCAATAAATTTAAGTCTAAATACAATGGTGGCCTCCATCAGATGCAGCGGCGGCACTTTAAACTTTAGGATTCTGAACTCAACTATTCCATTTCTGTTTAGCATTTTTTCCATTGAATGCATGACCTCCATCGCTCCAAATTCATTGTCCCAAATCTACACAGATGGTGGACCTAACACTCAGTGTCCTATAATGATACTCGGCGCTGCAATTTACTGCATGATTTGGCGTTTTAGTTCAAAGGGAATGGAGAATAGGTCTCCTTCATGTTCTGTCGCTGTTTGTCATGCACCGTTGATCTGACCTTATGCATTACAAGAGCGGCCCATTAATCATCTAGCTTTATTCCTGCACCTTGTGTGGCAAAGAACCAAAAAATCGTTTTAAGGAATATTTTACTCTATGGCTAAAATGTGAGAGCTGACCTTGTATAAAGTCATATTTTTCCATCCACTTAAAGGAAAATAGCTTTTTTAATAGATATAATTTTCCTTAAACATCCTGCAGCCTGGATCTGGTACCTAAACAGGCAGATTCTATCATCTATAATCCCCCCTGAGATGAGATATCATCACTGAACAGACCATTTCTGAAGGTTTATAATTAGTGTTGAGCAAATCGGAGTATCTGAAGTGGACTTCGATCCGAATTTCTAGAAAAATTTGATTCGCCACAAAGCCGAATTTCCTCGCGCTTAGTGTTAACAAATCATTTTTCCTAAAATGGTGACTGAAAATAAAAAAATTACACTCACCTCATGCACTTCGTGGAGAGGCCATTCGCTCCCGTCTTGATTGAAGAAAACCCGCCAAAGGACCTGCGGAGAGCATGATGACCTTACCATGTGATCACGCTGGGTGACAGCGGTGACGTCATCAGTGTGCGTGGGCAGCAAATTGTTGAAGTTCAGTGAAGCAGCCAAATCATTTTTTTTTTAAATGTCTCTATTTATATTACATGTTCATAATGCTGGAATACTTCAAATGATACTTCAAACATGTCTAGAGTTTGTGTGCAGACCCAAATCACGGATGGTCACTAGCTGCATTTCCAGTCTACATACAGTAAGCTACCAAAGTATATGTAAAATATATCCATAGACTCACATTCACCCAATGGCATAGAGACCCTTTGACCTCCGTTGGGCAAAATACTGGTTGGTATACTGGTTTTCTTTTTTGTTTTTGCAGCATAAAATAGGAAAGTAGACTATGCTATTTTATACAGAGGTGTCCAGTAAAATGAAAGGTAAACCACATTGTATTCTGTTTCTTTCGAAAATGGAAGCTAATGAGTGGTGTATGCCACTGTAAACCTATAAAACCCCATTGGGAATGTATACCTCTAATGTACACTGCAAACAGAGTATAAATGCATGCTAACTCGCCATCATAGATATTTTCTTCATATCTCTCTGCTAGCTGACCTCAGCAAGGATTGGTTAGAAAATCCAACAAGGAGCTTATGAAAACAGAAAGTTCTGCATGTAAACATCCTGCCAGGATGCAGTGAAGCTGAGAAATAGGGAAGAAAAGTGCTACATAAAAAATGGTATGCACTGCAAAAATACTGTATGCAGTGAAATTCATTATATAAACAGGGAATCGCCTTAAAGGGGTCTTCTGAGCTGTCCCACGGTCCCTTCGAACAGCTTGTCGGTGAGAGTGCCAGACACAACCTATTTGATATAGATCAACATTTCTATTCTTTCAGGCTAATCACTGTGGGGCACATTTATTAAGACTGGCGTTTTAGACGACGGTCTTAATAAAGGCCCATAGCTGGCAGAGTTATGAAGAGGTGCCGGCCGCTCTATAACTTCGGAGCATTCAGCGTCAGTTCAAAATGTAAGACAGCTTCTGAGCTGTCTTACATTTAGACCTTTTTCTACGCCTAAAACAGGCATAGAAAATGGTGAATGAGACGGGGCTGCCGACCCATCCCCTTCCCCGCCCGCACTACGCCAACAATTTTAGACCTGGTGTTAAAGAGGCGAAATTGCAGATAGTGGCGCAACTAACCATTGTGCCATCATCTGTGCCTGAAATACGCCTAATTTAGTAAATGACCCCCAGTATGTTTTCATCCTCAAAATGGGACATGGGGAGTTGTTATGGACAGCAAGGCCTCTGGCCATTTCACACATCATTCCCATTGCTTCTTTAGTGACATATCTGCTTCTGCCTGTGATAATAATTATAATTAGTCATCACATTTGTCAGTTTAGCCACCTTAATTAGCCAGATAACTAATTGCTAGAACCCAAACAACATATTTCAAATGAATTCCGATGATTGGCTTTGTTAAAGGAGTGAAATAAAATGTTTGAGATACAACATTCCAATTATAATTATTATGTCTCTTACTAATAATGCTCCATGTAATTACCCACCGGCTAATTAAAGATTAATAAGGGAGATATTTGACCTGACTAAACATTTCCAGTATCTGCAGCTAATAGTTTATGCAGAAGGAGGATATTTGTGACAGAAAAAAAAAATGCATTGTAGAGTGAAAACAGCTCAGTAACTTGGTAACATATACACAGTCTAGGACCCGCTCCTATCTCCAGAGAGCAGCAGTGCGGCCACCCTCCGTTCACTTTTATGGGAGGTCCAAAAATGCTGAGCACCAATCCCATAGCTGTTCCTCACTGTATATACACACACACGTGTCCCCTTTAAAGGTTCCCCTGCAGGTACATGTGAGCCAAGTCACTTAAGGTATGCCTGCTGGGGAAAAGAAGCCCAGACAACTCATACAGGATGCCAGTCCCCCCTACAGCACTGCACACTGCAGCGCAGGAGATATGCCCGCACATACGCGGGTTGGCTACATGCACTGCCTACAGGTGTGCCCGCCCTGCTCAGGATCATCCCCTAGGGGACAAGCAACCCCTGGACAATGATCAAACCACTGGATAATCTTGGCCGAGTAACCCTTTATTCCCCTAGACAACTAGCATAAAGCCCTGCATAAACTTTTTAACCCTTTTCCTTCACCTTCTCTTTTAACACTGAACACAGAGGTTTTCATGGTTTGGTCCATTACATTCAGTGAAAATTAATGCTAATGATAGACATTTTCCAACAATTGTGTACTTCCAACGTTGTGACCACATTTTGCAGAAGGCCTTTGTCTTTTTCGGTATGATTGTGCCCGAGTGCACAAACCAAGGTCCATAAAGCCATAGCTTAAAGATTTTGGTGAGGATGGACTCAAGATTCTGCACACAACCCTGGCCTCAGTCCCAATGAACACCTTTAGGATGATTTGGAACACTCATTATCAGCAATACCTCATCAACATCCGTTCCTAACCTTAAAAATGTTCTTTTATCTGAATGGGCAAAAATCCCCATGTACACACTCCAGAATCTTGAGACAATCCTTTCCAGAAAAGGGGAGCTGTCACTGTTACAAAATGGGGACATGTTTTACAAAACCCATAGGATGAGCCCTTGGGATGTCCAACAACCTGATATACCGTATGTAGGTGTGATGGTCAAGTGCCCATTTAATTCGTAAGGTGAAGAACATGGATGTGAGACTCTTTGCTGATCCCTAGGGTAGGTTCACACAGAGTTTTTTGGAAGACATTTTGAGTTGAATTTTCCTACAGGTTTTTCAGCCAAAGTCAGAAGTGGATTCAAAAGGAATCAGAAATATACAAGAAGGACTTCTCCTTCCTGCTTGAACTAATTACTGCATGGCTTTGTCAGGAAAGTCTGCCTCAAAACCTCCTCCAAAAACTCTGTGTGAGCCTAGCCTATTGTCTATACACATGGCATATATGCAGTCTTGGATGATATCCAGTAGAGATAAGCAAAGTTTTGAAAAATTCGATTTGGCAGCTTCTCCAAATTTGGACAAGAAATTTGATTTGTTACGAATTACTTTGTCACTATACGCTTTCCATTGTATGGAGCGGGTACAATGACGGGGAACGGTGATCGAGCTGCCCCCCATAATTTAACCCCTCAGATGCCACATTCAGTGCTGATTGTGGCATCTGTGACATCTGTGACTCACATTTAGCTCCTCAGGGGTTAATCAGGGTTGAAAAAATTATAATTATACTCACCTCATACACTTGATCGCGGATAGTCTGTCCGCTCCCGTCTTGATTGAAGAAAACCCACCAAAGGACCTGCGGCAAGCGTGATGACGCCACCTCATGATCACACTAGGCATACGTGGTGACGTCACGCTGGGCACGTGCGGTGAGTACATTATTCTCGGTGCAGGTGGGTTTTCTTAAATCAAGATGGGAGCCGACAGCCTCTCTGCGATCAAGTAGATGAGGTGAGTATAATTTTTTTTTACTTTCAGCCACCATTTTACGAAAAATTGATTCGTTACACAAAGCGCCAGGAAAATTCGCCTTGGTGGCGAATCGAGTTTTTCCTGAAATCCGGATCGAAGTCCAATCAACACTAATATCCAGCAACTTACAGTCCCAACAGTTATATATTATGGAGCTGGAGAGACTCATGATTGGTGCAGCACCATAATCACTCCTGTAAGCAATGATCCTAGGGGAGAAAACCTGTGTAATATGTCTTGCTGTGAAGGATGCTATAACTGTTTTTCATCTGCTTTTTGAAGCTCCATAAACGCTTAGGGTCACTGCATCCATTTCTTTATTGTTTTTCGTTAAGTAAAATCATTACAGGTAAAAAAAAATACTAGTGTCCTTAAAGGGGTTGTCTCACTTCAGTAGATGGCATTTATCATGTAGATAAAGTTTTCCTTGGTTCTTAAAAAAGTTGAAAATGTAAAAAAAAAAGTCAACATGATAATAAATGCTTATTTAAAAAATATATACTTGCTGTTCTATAAGTGGATCCAAGTACCACCTGAGAGCCTAATAATTACAATAAATGGGCTGAAAAAGCCATGCCTGTTGTTTGTCGGCAGGGGTTCAGGTGCAAACGGTTAAAAGAGAAAGGAAAAAAAGGTTTTAAAAGGAAGACATAGAAACAAAGGCAACCTACGGCAATAATGTTGAAGAAGTCATCATCTCCAAGGGTGTCCAAAATAGAGGATACCGTTTGCTTCGCAATCGTCAGACGGAGTCCTTTCATGCTCCCACTTTTGTCAACCAAAATCACTACATCTTTTGGGGAGGTAGCTGCCTGGATGTACCTGAATGAGAAATTTACAACGTTGTTGTTTTTTTACATCTTTGTCTTACGATTAAAATCAACGAAAAACAAACAAAATCCTCAATGAAAACCTAACTTTTAATCTTATTATTAAAAGCGTCTCATAAACCCCCAAATAAATTTAGCAAAATCTCACAAAAGGAAAATTCCTATTCAAGTAGGTACCATAAGGAGATAGTTAAATGATAATAAGTGGGGCTACTGCACTCTAATGTACATGGACCATCTTACTTATGACTCGGCAAGGTGGGGATCATTCACTGGATGTGGGTGGCCCACATGGATGATATAGATGATTGATGACATATGATAAAGATGATGACGGATGATATAGATTATGACATCTCTTATTCAGGAACACCACTGCTGTCCCTCCAGTGTCCCTCTACTGTCACTACCAGAGCTTTGAGACGTTCTCAAAGCTCTGTGTCTCCACCCCTGTGATGATGTCACTTAGGGTTGGAGGTTTTCTCACTGTTCTGTTTCTCCGCCCCTGTGATGAGGTCTTACTCTCAGCTGTCTCTCCTGCGTTTGATTTCTCTGCCTTTAAATCACCCCTCCTCCTATTGCAGGGCGTGGATTATATTTCTCCTTTCAGTTGTAGCTCTGCCTTGAGTATCTTCACTCCTTTAGCTACTAGTTCTCTGGACCTGTGTTCTGCTGCTGCAAGCACTCCGGATATTGCCAGCGGTCCTTGGATCCGTCTTCTCTACGGCTGCAGCTCCATCAGCTAAGTGTGCAGACTTTGTTATGTACCTGGTGATTTCCTGACTGGATCTGAGGTGGCCCCGGTTCCCTCCTTATTCTGTGCAGGGCCGTGCCCCTTCCACTATTGTAGGGGTTACAGGGCTCATCAGTCTAAGGTACGCGGGCATGCCTCGTTCCACCATTTGGATCCGGGCATGTGCTTTAGCAGCATAGGGAGAGTGTTGAGGGTCTGACAGGGGTCACCCTTTCTCTTCCCTAGTTTGGGTCCGGTCAGTAGCTCTTTTTACTGTGTATACTCTTGTTACCCTTAAACAGCCGTGACATTATAATCCACCAAAACCGTCCTTGTTGACATGGATCCGCTTTCTGACCTGGTTGACCGCATGCAGGGTCTTTCTTTGGAAGTAGCGGATCTCCGTCAATCTCTGACTCAGCTACAAGCATTGGGCTCTGCTCCGGCTCATGGAGTCGGTTGCGAGCCAAAGGTCTCACTTCCGGAAACGTTCTCCGGGGGCAGTGAGAATTTTGTTCGCTTCAGAGAGGCATGTAAACTCCATTTTTGTTTGTGTCCCCACTCCTCTGGTAATGAGGAACAGAGGGTGAGGATTGTCATCTCCCTGCTCAGAGGTAATGCTCAGACTTGGGCTTTTTCGCTGCCATCAGGGGATCCTTCCCTGCGATCCGTGGAGAGGTTTTTTGTGGCCCTGGGGCAGATATATGATGACCCGGATCGTGTTGCTCTGGCAGAATCGAACTTACGTGTTCTATGCCAGAACAAACTGTCTGCGGAGCTTTATTGTTCTGAATTTCGGAGATGGGCAGCTGATTCAGGCTGGAATGATGCTGCACTCCGAAGTCAGTTCTGTCATGGTCTCTCAGAGGGTTTGAAAGATGCCTTTGCTTTCCATGAGAGACCAACATCCTTAGAGTCTGCCATGTCATTGGCGGTACGCCTTGACAGGCGTCTAAGGGAAAGAAACAAGACCTCTCCGTCCAGCCATTGTCAGTCTAGGGGCAATGGTGCGGACTCATTCAGTATGCAGGGGTCTCATCCTGTCTCGCTCCCCTCTGAGGAGGAGCCCATGCAGCTAGGCCGACTTGCCCCTGATAAAAGAGGATTTAGTCCTCAGAATATGGTGTGTTTTTGTTGTGGGGGCATAGGTCATTTGGCAAATGTTTGTCCGTCTAGGAGATTCCTGAACTGTACTAAGAGCGATAATAAGAGAAAAACCTCAAGAGGTAGATCATCAAGTTCTGCTTCATCTGCTACTTTGGGCAAAGTTGATGTGGGAATTGATGCTTTTCCTCTGACCTGCAGTTCCCGTTTTCTCCTGTCTGCCAGGGTGGCGCTAGAGAGCAAGGTCATTCCTTGTGAGATTTTTGTCGATAGTGGAGCGGCCGTCAATCTTATTGACACTCAATTTGTAGCTTTGCATGGGTTTCAGGTTTGTACATTAGAAAAGGATATACCTGTTTTTGCTATTGACTCTGCCCCACTCTCGCAGAGATCTCTGAAAGGCATTGTTCACAATATCCGGCTAGCTGTAGGTGACACTCATGTGGAGGAGATATCTTGTTTTGTCCTTAACGGATTGCCTTCTCCTCTAGTTTTGGGGCTACCCTGGCTCACTAGACATAACCCCACTATTGATTGGCAAGGAAGGCAAATAAATGAGTGGAGTGACTTTTGTAGAGAGAATTGTCTCACAGCCACTCTTGCTGAGGTGTCTACTAAAACTCTGCCATCATTTCTCTCTGATTTCTCGGATGTGTTTTCCGAGAGCGGTGTTCAGGAGCTACCTCCTCACCGGGAGTTTGACTGTCCCATTAACCTCATTCCCGGCGCCAAGCTGCCAAAGGCACGCCTCTACAATCTCTCACAACCGGAGAGACTCGCAATGCGAACCTATATCTCTGAGAGTCTCGAGAAGGGGCATATTCGTCCCTCAAAGTCGCCTGTTGCCGCGGGTTTTTTTTTTGTTAAAAAAAAAGATGGCTCTCTGAGACCTTGCTTAGATTTTAGGGAGCTGAACCGTATCACGATTCGCGATCCCTATCCCCTTCCTCTGATCCCGGACCTCTTCAACCAAATTGTTGGGGCCAAGGTGTTTTCCAAATTGGATCTGAGAGGCGCGTACAACCTGGTCAGGGTCAGAGAGGGGGATGAATGGAAAACGGCCTTTAATACCCCTAACGGGCATTTCGAGAATCTCGTTATGCCTTTCGGCCTGATGAATGCTCCGGCCGTCTTTCAGCATTTTGTTAATAGTATTTTCTATCATTTAATGGGGAAATTTGTATTGGTGTATCTTGATGATATTTTGATTTTTTCCCCTGATGTTCAGACTCATCAGGATCATCTTTTTCAGGTCCTGCAGATACTGCGGGAAAATAAACTGTATGCCAAGCTGGAGAAATGTCTTTTTATGGTATCAGAGATTCAATTTCTGGGTTTTCTCCTCTCTGCTTCTGGTTTTCGCATGGATCCGGAGAAGGTCCGTGCTGTGCTGGAGTGGGAGCTTCCTGAAAATCAGAAGGCATTGATGCGCTTTCTGGGTTTTGCTAACTACTACAGAAAGTTCATTTTGAATTATTCCTCTATTGTCAAACCCCTTACTGACATGACAAAAAAGGGGACGGATTTTTCCTCTTGGTCGGAGGAGGCGCTTGCAGCCTTTTCTAAGATTAAAGAGAGTTTTGCGTCTGCTCCCATCTTGCTGCATCCCGATGTTTCCTTACCTTTTATTGTTGAGGTGGATGCTTCCGAGGTGGGTGTGGGTGCAGTTTTGTCCCAGGGCCCCTCTCCTGCCAAATGGCGACCTTGTGCCTTTTTCTCTAGAAAACTCTCCCCGGCAGAGAGAAACTATGATGTGGGAGATAGGGAGTTGTTGGCCATCAAGTTGGCTTTCGAGGAATGGCGCCATTGGTTGGAGGGGGCCAGGCACCCTATCACCGTTTTTACCGACCATAAGAATCTGGCGTACCTGGAGTCGGCCAGGCGTATGAATCCGAGACAGGCCAGATGGTCTCTGTTCTTCTCCAGATTTAATTTTGTTGTTACTTTCCGCCCTGGGATCAAGAATGTGAAGGCTGATGCTCTCTCTCGCTGTTTTCCGGGAGGAGGAAACTCCGAGGACCCGGGTCCCATTTTGGCGGAGGGGGTAGTTGTTTCTGCTCTATATTCCGATTTGGAGGCCGAGGTCCAGGCTGCCCAGTCTGAGGCACCTGCCCGTTGTCCCTCCGGGAAGTTGTTCGTGCCTCCTGAGCTACGTCACAAACTCTTTAAGGAACATCATGATACAGTTCTTGCTGGTCACCCCGGGAGTAGAGCCACGGTAGATCTCATTGCTCGGAGATTTTGGTGGCCGGCTCTTCGTAAGTCTGTGGAGGGTTTTGTGGCGGCTTGTGAGACGTGCGCTCGCGCTAAGGTCCCTCGTTCACGACCTTCAGGTTCCCTTCTCCCGTTACCCATACCTTCCCGTCCTTGGACACACCTGTCCATGGACTTTATCACGGATCTTCCTCGTTCCTCGGGGAAGTCGGTGATCCTGGTGGTCGTGGACCGTTTTAGCAAGATGGCTCATTTCGTTCCTTTCCCTGGTTTACCCAATGCTAAAACGTTGGCGCAAGCTTTTGTCGATCATATTGTTAAATTGCACGGCATTCCCTCTGAGATTGTTTCCGATAGAGGCACGCAGTTTGTGTCCAGGTTCTGGAAGGCTTTCTGTTCTCGCCTGGGGGTTCGGCTGTCCTTCTCTTCTGCTTTTCACCCGCAGTCGAATGGTCAGACTGAGCGCCTCAATCAGAATCTGGAGACATATTTGCGCTGTTTTGTGGCAGAGAACCAGGAGGATTGGTGTTCATTTCTCCCTCTTGCTGAGTTTGCTTTGAACAACCGTCGTCAGGAATCTTCTGATAAGTCACCATTTTTTTGGTGCATATGGGTTCCATCCGCAGTTTGGGACTTTCTCAGGAGGGGCTCTTTCTGGTTTACCTGAGGAGGAGAGATTTTCCTCGTCTTTGTCTACCATTTGGCAAAAGATTCAGAGTAATCTCAGAAAGATGAGTGAGAAGTATAAGCGTGTGGCTGATAAGAGACGTGTGCTTGGTCCGGACCTGAATGTGAGTGATCTGGTGTGGTTGTCTACAAGAAATATTAAACTGAAGGTTCCCTCCTGGAAATTGGGCCCCAAGTTTATTGGGCCTTATAAAATTTTGTCAGTCATCAATCCTGTTGCCTTCCGCCTTGATCTTCCACGGGTTTGGAAGATACATAATGTTTTTCACAGATCTCTCTTAAAACCATATGTCCAGCCCACGGTACCCTCCTCTTTGCCTCCTCCTCCGATTTTGGTTGATGGCAATCTGGAGTTTGAGGTTTCCAGAATTGTGGACTCTCGCATTGTCCGCGGTTCTCTTCAGTACCTCGTTCATTGGAAGGGTTATGGTCCTGAGGAGAGGATGTGGGTTCCGATGTCGGACATTAAAGCCACTCGCCTTATCAGGGCATTTCATAGGGCTCATCCTGGGAAGGTGGGTCCTGGGTGTCCGGAGTCCACCCGTAGAAGGGGGGGTACTGTCACTACCAGAGCTTTGAGACGTTCTCAAAGCTCTGTGTCTCCACCCCTGTGATGATGTCACTTAGGGTTGGAGGTTTTCTCACTGTTCTGTTTCTCCGCCCCTGTGATGAGGTCTTACTCTCAGCTGTCTCTCCTGCGTTTGATTTCTCTGCCTTTAAATCACCCCTCCTCCTATTGCAGGGCGTGGATTATATTTCTCCTTTCAGTTGTAGCTCTGCCTTGAGTATCTTCACTCCTTTAGCTACTAGTTCTCTGGACCTGTGTTCTGCTGCTGCAAGCACTCCGGATATTGCCAGCGGTCCTTGGATCCGTCTTCTCTACGGCTGCAGCTCCATCAGCTAAGTGTGCAGACTTTGTTATGTACCTGGTGATTTCCTGACTGGATCTGAGGTGGCCCCGGTTCCCTCCTTATTCTGTGCAGGGCCGTGCCCCTTCCACTATTGTAGGGGTTACAGGGCTCATCAGTCTAAGGTACGCGGGCATGCCTCGTTCCACCATTTGGATCCGGGCATGTGCTTTAGCAGCATAGGGAGAGTGTTGAGGGTCTGACAGGGGTCACCCTTTCTCTTCCCTAGTTTGGGTCCGGTCAGTAGCTCTTTTTACTGTGTATACTCTTGTTACCCTTAAACAGCCGTGACATCTACTACCCCTGCCAACAGGCAGAACACCTGCCCCAAAAGGGGCGACCCCACCTCTCGGCGGCTAAGCCCTCACCTGCTCCTCCAGTGTCCCTGCTTGTCTTTCTGGGTGTCCCAGAAATAATCCAAGATGATAAAAGTAATGGTGCACGATGATGTACCTGATACAAGTGCTGTCCAAGATGTCGGAGCGCCTTTATTCTTACTTCTACCCTCACTGTATACCGAATTACTACGGTGCTAGCTGTTTGTCTCAAGGTTTTTCAATGGCCTTTTTCTATGGTTCTTTTCATCGCTTTTTGTCTTTTTGTTAGTAAAGTACACTAGGCAGAACAGTACCTACCATTTTCGGTTTCTGCAGTCGAATGCAATGACACCATTCTCATCTGGCTCCCATTTAATACCTGCAAAGGAGAAACCAAAAGGTAACAAATACAATTAAACCGTGCAATAATTGATATATAGGACAGGATACAAGTTGTAGACAAAGGAGTCCATTTTTCCAGGATCAAAACCGTACTCACAGTGTTAGGCTACATTTACACTTGCGTTGTTAATTCCGGTATTCAGATCCAAAAGAAGATCTCAATACCGGAATTAACAGATCCGTTTTGATTTTACACATCATTGATCCATCACTAAATACATTGAAAGTCAGTGGTTGATGGATCTAAATTTTTAGGCTTCTCAAAACACGGAACCATCACCATTGACTATTTGACTGCTGCTTGCGGCTGTTTTGTGTCCGGTCACAAAATGGAATGCTCCTGGAACGGAAGACATCCTGAACGGATATTTTTCTATTCTGAATGCAGATGCAACCCCCCTCCTGCATTTTTATAGTCTGGGGGGGGATCAACACTCATGGTGAACTACAAATACCTGTAGCCTGACGTTCGGGTTCAGATTGATCGTATTGGCCATGAAGGGACACATTCAGTTTTTCTCAATGTCCCTTTTCATCTGGGACTAAAGTAGTTCTCAGACAAACAAGTCAACATTTTCTTGCAGTCAACAAACGTAATTAACCACATAGATAAAAGTCAGGACAAGCTTTTGAACCACCCTCCCCACCGATTTTTGATTGACAAATTCCTTACCAGGGTATTGCCGAAAAAATCCCTTCGCACTTCCAAAATATTGCCATATGAGGGAAGGGTCACGGTCGAAGTTATCCACAAACACCTTATTTAAAGACTCCGACCAATAAATTCCATTCACTATTTCAGGATCTGGAAAGGAAGAAGACACAAGTTATGACTCACTATATCAAAGAATGGCAGACCCAAATATGACCACAGACAACAGACACATGCTGACAGATCCAGTGAGCCTCGGTGTACATAATGACAGCCTTAGAAGGCATCTGTCAGCAGATTTGTACCTATGACACCGGCTGACCTGTTACATGTGCGCTTGGCAACTGAAGGCATCTGTGTTGGTCCCATGTTCCTATGTGCCTGCTGTGCTGAGAAAAATGAAGTTTTAATATATGCAAATGAGCCTCTAGGAGCAACGGGGGAGTTGCAATTACTCTTAGGAGGCGCCACTTTCTGTGCAACTGCTGCGCCCTCTGCACTTTGATTGATAGGACCAGGTATTATGATGTTTTACTGCCTGGCCCTGTCAATCAAAGTGCAGACGGTGCAGCAGTTGCAGAGAGAAAAGTGCCTCTAGGTGTAACGGTAACGCCCCCGTTGCTCCTAGGGACTCATTTGCATATAATAAGACATAATTTTCCTCAGCAATGCGGGAACATATGAACATGGGACCAACACAGATGTCTTCATCTGCCAAGCGCACATGTAAGAGGTCAGCCAGTTTCATAGGCACAAATCAGCTTACAAGTGCCCTTTAAAAATACCTATTTTGTGTTTGCAGCTCCTATGCAGACCTATGTGTTGTCACTAGGGATGAGCGAACTCGAACTGTATAGTTCGGGTTCGTACCGAATTTTGGGGTGTCCGTGACACGGACCCGAACCCGGACATTTTCGTAAAAGTCCGGGTTCGGGTTCGGTGTTCGTCGCTTTCTTCGCGCTTTTGTGACGCTTTCTTGGCGCTTTTTGAAAGGCTGCAAAGCAGCCAATCAACAAGCGTCATACTACTTGCCCCAAGAGGCCATCACAGCCATGCCTACTATTGGCATGGCTGTGATTGGCCAGAGCACCATGTGACCCAGCCTCTATTTAAGCTGGAGTCACATAGCGCCGCCCGTCACTCTGCTCTGATTAGCGTAGGGAGAGGTTGCGGCTGCGACAGTAGGGCGAGATTAGGCAGATTAACTCCTCCAAAGGACTTGATTAACTGATCGATCTGCAGCTGTGGATCATTGAGCTGCTGATCCTCAATTGCTCACTGTTTTTAGGCTGCCCAGACCGTTTGTCAGTCACATTTTTCTGGGGTGATCGGCGGCCATTTTGTGTCTTGTGGTGCGTCAGCACAAGCTGCGACCAAGTGCATTTAACCCTCAATGGTGTGGTTGTTTTTTGGCTAAAGCCTACATCAGGGTGAAGCTGTCACACCAAGTGCATTTAACCAGCAATAGTCTGTTCATTTTTTGGCCATATACAAAATCAGGGGCAAGCTGCGCCTGTCACCAAGTGCATTTAACCCTCAATGGTGTGGTTGTTTTTTGGCTAAAGCCTACATCAGGGTGAAGCTGTCACACCAAGTGCATTTAACCAGCAATAGTCTGTTCATTTTTTGGCCATATACAAAATCAGGGGCAAGCTGCGCCTGTCACCAAGTGCATTTAACCCTCAATGGTGTGGTTGTTTTTTGGCTAAAGCCTACATCAGGGTGAAGCTGTCACACCAAGTGCATTTAACCAGCAATAGTCTGTTCATTTTTTGGCCATATACAAAATCAGGGGCAAGCTGCGCCTGTCACCAAGTGCATTTAACCCTCAATGGTGTGGTTGTTTTTTGGCTAAAGCCTACATCAGGGTGAAGCTGTCACACCAAGTGCATTTAACCAGCAATAGTCTGTTCATTTTTTGGCCATATACAAAATCAGGGGCAAGCTGCGCCTGTCACCAAGTGCATTTAACCCTCAATGGTGTGGTTGTTTTCTGGCTAAAGCCTACATCAGGGTGAAGCTGTCACACCAAGTGCATTTAACCAGCAATAGTCTGTTTATTTTTTGGCCATATACTACATCAGGGGCAAGCTGCGCCCGTCACCAAGTGCATTTAACCCTCAGTAGTGTGGTTGGTCAAGCTGTGACACCAAGTGCATTTAACCAGCAATAGTCTGTTCATTTTTTGGCCATATACTACATCAGGGGCAAGCTGCGCCCGTCACCAAGTGCATTTAACCAGCAATAGTGTGGTTATTTTTTGGCCATATCCCAGTCTAATTCTGTCACTAAATCCATACCGGTCACCCAGCGCCTAAATACTAGGCCTCAAATTTATATCCCGCTAAATCTCTCGTTACCGCTGTCCTGTTGTAGCTGGGAAAGTTATTTAGTGTCCGTCAAAGCACATTTTTTGTTCTGGGTTGAAGTACAATTCCCAATTTAGCAATTTCATAATTTAGTGGTTTCTGCTATATCAGAGCTATTTGAAATCTATCCCTAAAAGGGTATATAATATTCAAGGTGCACATTGGGTCATTCAGAATAACTTCACACACACCCGCTACTGTGTATTTTCAAGTCTAATTCTGTCACTAAACCCATACCTGTCACCCAGCGCCTAAATACTAGGCCTCAAATTTATATCCTGCTAAATCTCTCGTTACCGCTGTCCTGTTGTAGCTGGGAAAGTTATTTAGTGTCCGTCAAAGCACATTTTTTGTTCTGGGTTGAAGTACAATTCCCAATTTAGCAATTTCATAATTTAGTGGTTTCTGCTATATCAGAGCTATTTGAAATCTATCCCTAAAAGGGTATATAATATTCAAGGTGCACATTGGGTCATTCAGAATAACTTCACACACACCCGCTACTGTGTATTTTCAAGTCTAATTCTGTCACTAAACCCATACCTGTCACCCAGCGCCTAAATACTAGGCCTCAAATTTATATCCTGCTAAATCTCTCGTTACCGCTGTCCTGTTGTAGCTGGGAAAGTTATTTAGTGTCCGTCAAAGCACATTTTTTGTTCTGGGTTGAAATACAATTCCCAATTTAGCAATTTCATAATTTAGTCGTTTCTGCTATATCAGAGCTATTTGAAATCTATCCCTAAAAGGGTAGATCATATTGAAGGTGCACATAGGGTCATTCAGAATAACTTCACACACACACGCTTCTGTGCATTTCCAAGTCTAATTCTGTCACTAAATCCATACCGGTCACCCAGCGCCTAAATACTAGGCCTCAAATTTATATCCCGCTGAATTTGAATACAATACATTGGGCCAAATAATATATTTGTTGTTGTGGTGAACCATAACAATGAGAAAAACATCTAGTAAGGGACGCGGACGTGGACATGGTCGTGGTGGTGTTAGTGGACCCTCTGGTGCTGGGAGAGGACGTGGCCGTTCTGCCACATCCACACGTCCTAGTGTACCAACTACCTCAGGTCCCAGTAGCCGCCAGAATTTACAGCGATATATGGTGGGGCCCAATGCCGTTCTAAGGATGGTAAGGCCTGAGCAGGTACAGGCATTAGTCAATTGGGTGGCCGACAGTGGATCCAGCACGTTCACATTATCTCCCACCCAGTCTTCTGCAGAAAGCGCACAGATGGCGCCTGAAAACCAACCCCATCAGTCTGTCACATCACCCCCATGCATACCAGGGAAACTGTCTCAGCCTCAAGTTATGCAGCAGTCTCTTATGCTGTTTGAAGACTCCGCTGGCAGGGTTTCCCAAGGGCATCCACCTAGCCCTTCCCCAGCGGTGAAAGACATAGAATGCACTGACGCACAACCACTTATGTTTCCTGATGATGAGGACATGGGAATACCACCTCAGCATGTCTCTGATGATGACGAAACACAGGTGCCAACTGCTGCGTCTTTCTGCAGTGTGCAGACTGAACAGGAGGTCAGGGATCAAGACTGGGTGGAAGACGATGCAGGGGACGATGAGGTCCTAGACCCCACATGGAATGAAGGTCGTGCCACTGACTTTCACAGTTCGGAGGAAGAGGCAGTGGTGAGACCGAGCCAACAGCGTAGCAAAAGAGGGAGCAGTGGGCAAAAGCAGAACACCCGCCGCCAAGAGACTCCGCCTGCTACTGACCGCCGCCATCTGGGACCGAGCACCCCAAAGGCAGCTTCAAGGAGTTCCCTGGCATGGCACTTCTTCAAACAATGTGCTGACGACAAGACCCGAGTGGTTTGCACGCTGTGCCATCAGAGCCTGAAGCGAGGCATTAACGTTCTGAACCTGAGCACAACCTGCATGACCAGGCACCTGCATGCAAAGCATGAACTGCAGTGGAGTAAACACCTTAAAACCAAGGAAGTCACTCAGGCTCCCCCTGCTACCTCTTCTGCTGCTGCCGCCTCGGCCTATTCTGCTGCTGCCGCCTCGGCCTCTTCCTCCGCCTCTGGAGGAACGTTGGCACCTGCCGCCCAGCAAACAGGGGATGTACCACCAACACCACCACCACCACCTCCGTCACCAAGCGTCTCAACCATGTCACACGCCAGCGTTCAGCTCTCCATCTCACAAACATTTGATAGAAAGCGTAAATTCCCACCTAGCCACCCTCGATCCCTGGCCCTGAATGCCAGCATTTCTAAACTACTGGCCTATGAAATGCTGTCATTTAGGCTGGTGGACACAGACAGCTTCAAACAGCTCATGTCGCTTGCTGTCCCACAGTATGTTGTTCCCAGCCGGCACTACTTCTCCAAGAGAGCCGTGCCTTCCCTGCACAACCAAGTATCCGATAAAATCAAGTGTGCACTGCGCAACGCCATCTGTGGCAAGGTCCACCTAACCACAGATACGTGGACCAGTAAGCACGGCCAGGGACGCTATATCTCCCTAACTGCACACTGGGTAAATGTAGTGGCAGCTGGGCCCCAGGCGGAGAGCTGTTTGGCGCACGTCCTTCCGCCGCCAAGGATCGCAGGGCAACATTCTTTGCCTCCTGTTGCCACCTCCTCCTTCTCGGCTTCCTCCTCCTCTTCTTCCACCTGCTCATCCAGTCAGCCACACACCTTCACCACCAACTTCAGCACAGCCCGGGGTAAACGTCAGCAGGCCATTCTGAAACTCATATGTTTGGGGGACAGGCCCCACACCGCACAGGAGTTGTGGCGGGGTATTGAACAACAGACCGACGAGTGGTTGCTGCCGGTGAGCCTCAAGCCCGGCCTGGTGGTGTGTGATAATGGGCGAAATCTCGTTGCAGCTCTGGGACTAGCCAATTTGACGCACATCCCTTGCTTGGCGCATGTGCTGAATTTGGTGGTGCAGAAGTTCATTCACAACTACCCCGACATGTCAGAGCTGCTGCATAAAGTGCGGGCCGTCTGTTCGCGCTTCCGGCGTTCACATCCTGCTGCTGCTCGCCTGTCTGCGCTACAGCGTAACTTCGGCCTTCCCGCTCACCGCCTCATATGCGACGTGCCCACCAGGTGGAACTCCACCTTGCACATGCTGGACAGACTGTGCGAGCAGCAGCAGGCCATAGTGGAGTTTCAGCTGCAGCACGCACGGGTCAGTCGCACTACAGAACAGCACCACTTCACCACCAATGACTGGGCCTCCATGCGAGACCTGTGTGCCCTGTTGCGCTGTTTCGAGTACTCCACCAACATGGCCAGTGGCGATGACACCGTTATCAGCGTTACAATACCACTTCTATGTCTCCTTGAGAAAACACTTAGGGCGATGATGGAAGAGGAGGTGGCCCAGGAGGAGGAGGAGGAGGAGGAGGAAGAGGGGTCATTTTTAGCACTTTCAGGCCAGTCTCTTCGAAGTGACTCAGAGGGAGGTTTTTGGCAACAGCAGAGGCCAGGTACAAATGTGGCCAGCCAGGGCCCACTACTGGAGGACGAGGAGGACGAGGATGAGGAGGAGGTGGAGGAGGATGAGGATGAAGCATGGTCACAGCGGGGTGGCACCCAACGCAGCTCGGGTCCATCACTGGTGCGTGGCTGGGGGGAAAGGCAGGACGATGACGATACGCCTCCCACAGAGGACAGCTTGTCCTTATCCCTGGGCAGCCTGGCACACATGAGCGACTACATGCTGCAGTGCCTGCGCAACGACAGCAGAGTTGCCCACATTTTAACCTGTGCGGACTACTGGGTTGCCACCCTGCTGGATCCACGCTACAAAGACAATGTGCCCACCTTACTTCCTGCACTGGAGCGTGATAGGAAGATGCGCGAGTACAAGCGCACGTTGGTAGACGCGCTACTGAGAGCATTCCCAAATGTCACAGGGGAACAAGTGGAAGCCCAAGGCCAAGGCAGAGGAGGAGCAAGAGGTCGCCAAGGCAGCTGTGTCACGGCCAGCTCCTCTGAGGGCAGGGTTAGCATGGCAGAGATGTGGAAAACTTTTGTCAACACGCCACAGCTAACTGCACCACCACCTGATACGCAACGTGTTAGCAGGAGGCAACATTTCACTAACATGGTGGAACAGTACGTGTGCACACCCCTCCACGTACTGACTGATGGTTCGGCCCCATTCAACTTCTGGGTCTCTAAATTGTCCACGTGGCCAGAGCTAGCCTTTTATGCCTTGGAGGTGCTGGCCTGCCCGGCAGCCAGCGTTTTGTCTGAACGTGTATTCAGCACGGCAGGGGGCGTCATTACAGACAAACGCAGCCGCCTGTCTACAGCCAATGTGGACAAGCTGACGTTCATAAAAATGAACCAGGCATGGATCCCACAGGACCTGTCCGTCCCTTGTCCAGATTAGACATTAACTACCTCCCCATAACCATATATTATTGGACTCCAGGGCACTTCCTCATTCAATCCTATTTTTATTTTCATTTTACCATTATATTGCGATGCTACCCAAAGTTGAATGAACCTCTCCTCTGCCTGTGTGCTAGGCCTAAATATATGCCAATGGACTGTTGCAGTGGTGGCTGACATGAAGCCTGATTCTCTGCTATGACATGCAGACTAATTCTCTGCTGACATGAAGCCAGATTGTCTGTTACGGGACCTCTCTCCTCTGCCTGGGTGCTGGGCCTAAATTTATGACAATGGACTGTTGCAGTGGTGGCTGACGTGAAGCCTCATTCTCTGCTATGACATGCAGACTGATTCTCTGCTGTCATGAAGCCAGATTGTCTGTTACGGGACCTCTCTGCTCTGCCTGTGTGCTAGGCCTAAATATATGCCAATGGACTGTTGCAGTGGTGGGTGACGTGAAGCCTCATTCTCTGCTATGACATGCAGACTGATTCTCTGCTGACATGAAGCCAGATTGTCTGTTACGGGACCTCTCTGCTCTGCCTGTGTGCTAGGCCTAAATATATGCCAATGGACTGTTGCAGTGGTGGGTGACGTGAAGCCTCATTCTCTGCTATGACATGCAGACTGATTCTCTGCTGACATGAAGCCAGATTCTCTGTTACGGGACCTCTCTCCTCTGCCTGGGTGCTGGGCCTAAATTTATGCCAATGGACTGTTGCAGTGGTGGCTGACGTGAAGCCTCATTCTCTGCTATGACATGCAGACTAATTCTCTGCTGACATGAAGACAGATTCTCTGTTACGGGACCTCTCTCCTCTGCCTGGGTGCCGGGGCCTAAATATCTGAGAATGGACTGTTCCAGTGGTGGGTGACGGGAAGCCAGATTCTCTGCTATGGAACCTCTCTCCAATTGATTTTGGTTAATTTTTATTTATTTAATTTTTATTTTAATTCATTTCCCTATCCACATTTGTTTGCAGGGGATTTACCTACATGTTGCTGCCTTTTGCAGCCCTCTAGCTCTTTCCTGGGCTGTTTTACAGCCTTTTTAGTGCCGAAAAGTTCGGGTCCCCATTGACTTCAATGGGGTTCGGGTTCGGGACGAAGTTCGGATCGGGTTCGGATCCCGAACCCGAACATTTCCGGGATGTTCGGCCGAACTTCTCGAACCCGAACATCCAGGTGTTCGCTCAACTCTAGTTGTCACAGTTACAGAATACAAGAGCTATGTAATGCTCACGCAACACTAATCCCTTACATTGATTTTGCGATCCTGTTGAATGGAAGCAGGAGACAAATTCAAAGGAATATCACTGCAGGATCAGACTACTCTAAACTTTTTTGTAGTCTGTAACCATGGAGACATACACTCACCTAAAGAATTATTAGGAACACCATACTACTACGGTGTTGGACCCCCTTTTGCCTTCAGAACTGCCTTAATTCTACGCGGCATTGATTCAACAAGGTCCTGATAGCATTCTTTAGAAATGTTGGCCCATATTGATAGGATAGCATCTCGCAGTTGATAGAGATTTGAGGGATGCACATCCAGGGCACGAAGCTCCCGTTCCACCACATCCCAAAGATGCTCTATTGGGTTGAGATCTGGTGACTGTGGGGGCCATTTTAGTACAGTGAACTCATTGTCATGTTCAAGAAACCAATTTGAAATGATTCAAGCTTTGTGACATGGTGCATTATCCTGCTGGAAGTAGCCATCAGAGGATGGGTACATGGTGGTCATGAAGGGATGGACATGGTCAGAAACAATGCTCAGGTAGCCCGTGGCATTTAAACAATGGCCAATTGGCACTAAGGGGCCTAAAGTGTGCCCAGAAAACATCCCCCACACCATTACACCACCACCACCAGCCTGCACAGTGGTAACAAGGCATGATGGATACATGTTCTCATTCTGTTTACGCCAAATTCGGACTCTACCATTTGAATGTCTTAACAGAAATCGAGACTCATCAGACCAGGCAACATTTTTCCAGTCTTCAACAGTCCAATTTTGGTGAGCTCATGCAAATTGTAGCCTCTTTTTCCTATTTGTAGTGGAGATGAGTGGTACCCGGTGGGGTCTTCTGCTGTTGTAGCCCACCTTTCTTTCCCATTCTGACATTCAGTGTGGAGTTCAGGAGATTGTCTTGACCAGGACCACAACCCTACATGCATTGAAGCAACTGCCATGTGATTGGTTGACTAGATAATCGCATTAATGAGAAATAGAACAGGTGTTCCTAATAATTCTTTAGGTGAGTGTATAAGTCAATATATGAGCTGCAGACATCTTAAGCAGGGTGCTTTATCTCCTTAAAGAAACCAGTCCTATATGGAGACTTACTGGTACTGTTCCCTGGGAAAATAATATGCAAAGTGGTATCTCCCAGGAAAAGAGAACCGTCTCGCTAGCGCAACTTTCTGGAAGTGGCTCCTTATGAGACAAAGTCCGACTCTTTAACAGGACTTGGAACCTGACAAGGAAAAATAGACAAACCAAATATCCATCCATAGACAGCTGCTTCAGGGTGCTTGCCCCTCATCAGTACAGAGTAGGACTCTGGGTGTCTGAGCGAGGTGACTTGGATGCAGCTTAGGCTGGACGGTGACAGCCTTGAACGGAGACTTCCTGGAAATACTCCATGGTATGGAGACTTACTGGTAAAGCTCCATGGGAAAATAATATGCAAAGAGGTATCTCCCAAGGAAGAGAACCATCTCACTAGCGCCACCTTGTGCTGTAGACACAAAATGGTAAAACACTTTGCAAAGTTGCTTCATTATTTTTACTGCATGAAAGCAAAAATGATTTCAAAAGTATGCAAACCCCAGCTACCTACAAAACCTCCAAATGTGTCCTCTGTTAAAAATTAAGCTGTCCTTTAAATTCTCAGCCGTTCCTAATTCATTCACTTCTGATAATTCCTATTCTGATGCTGTGTTTTATCAACTCTCTCCCAATAAATCTTCATTAGAGTGCTCATTTTTACGTTCTTTCTCTAGCAATGAAAAAGAGATTCTTACTGTCATGTCACCATAGGAATACCCTATTGACTTGTGACTGATGAACAGAGACGAGAGAAACTTTGAAAATTCATCTTTTTTCACCCACCAATGTATTTCACCCCATCCAGATGTATCTGACTGTAAACTTCTGTGAATTTGCAGTGCTGTATCTGACCGTGGTCTAATAGGTATTTAATATAAAATCATATTTACGTCCATGGATAGCGTATTGTCATTGTGGCCACTGGAGGGCGCCGGTGCTTAGCTTTGTGTCAGCCTCAGCAAACAAACAAGTATATGTGTATGTAAAAATGATTTTCCTCATGTAGTTTCCCACAAAATGGATCCTTTCTTGCACCTTTTCCCTATAATTAGTCTTACTGCATCAAAAGTGAGCAGAGAACAAGGACAAAATATAAGCTGAGTGAATTAAAGATGATGGCTGCTTACAGCCCCTGCCCCCAGCAAGCATCTAGGACCCTCGCCGTAGGTGGACCTGCCAAAAGTTTCATGCGGCCCCCCTCAGTGCCTTCTGGAGAAAACGGAAAAAAATAAATAAAATATATTCGGGGAATTCATGACTCCACATTCAGTAGGGCAGACTTAAGAAAACCATCCAAAAGAAAAACTGCCTCTGCTGCCCTTAGCAACCAATCAGTGAGCATCTTACATTTCTAAGGCGCAGACTGTGAAATCAAAGCTGAGCTCTGATTGGTTGCTATGGGCAAGTAGGAACTCTGAAAAATGAAAGGTGGAATCTGATTGGTTGCTATGGGCAACCAGTTTTCATAAATCTCCCCCACTGTGTTTTCCCTTAGAAACAGCGGAGCAGATGTACCAAGACTGGCATTAAAATTACAGCAAATATGAAGGCTTGTCAGGCCACGCCCCTCTTTTAAGCCTCATCTACTTTTAAATAAGTAAATAGCTGCAAATTATTTTATTATTATTAAATGATTGCTTAAAGGGAACCTGTCACCTAAAAAACGCCTTCCAAACCACCAGCATTACCTTAAAGGAGCCAGCAGTATGTTCCTAAAGATCCTTTTCTTTCTCCGGCCAGATGCACCAAAATCTTGAAAAAACTAACTTTAATCCCCTGCACGCGCTATATAACAGCAGAGTTTGACGTCAAGGGGGCGGCGGCCTCCTCAATTCAAGTGAAGATAACCACGCCCCCTTTCCCTGCCCCTTTGCTTTTGATTGACAGCCGATAGCTTTAGGCTGTTCAGCAGAGCCGGCCGAGTGTGAGTGTGCGTCAGACGTTCATGTGCATGGCTGTCAATCAGAGGTTAAGTGGCAGGGAAAGGGGGCGTGGTTATCTTGACGTCAAACTCTGCTGTTACATAGCGCGTGCAGGGGATTAAAGTTCATTTTTCAAGATTTTGGCTCATCTGGCCGGAGGAAGAAAAGGATCTTTAGGAACATACTGCTGGCTACTTTAAGGTAATGCAGGTGGTTTGGGAGGCGTTTTTAGGCGACAGGTTCCCTTTAATTATGGTGTGCGCCATAATCGGCACCTTTTTTACACCACAAGAGTGGCGTAAAAAGCTTTAAGAGGACCCGTCACCTCTCCTGACATCTCTTTTATTAGTATCTACTTGCATTCCTCATGTAATAACAATTCTAAAGCATCTATTGTTATGTCTCTGTGCTATACTGTTCCTCTATTATTCCTGCTAGAAGTTATAAATGAATTGCCAGCAGCTTGCAGTGAAGGTCCAGATAGGATTTACTGATTGGGAGTGTCGGCCCATGTTGTAGGTGGGTACAAACTGACAGAAGACTGGGCAACAGAAGTAGGCAGGTGTGGTGCCCTAGAGCAGGGGTACTTTCAAGTCTGGACAATTGTGGACATGTGCCTGTTTCCCCTATGTAAAGTCATCAACTCCTTACTTTATTTCACTTTATAGGGTTAACTTGCACTGACTTTTACTATTTAATACTGTGTAACTGCATTTTATATGTATATTGTGATATATATCCTGATCATTTGCACTGTATTTGCACAGCACTGTTAATGAATACTGAGAGACTTGTAAGACTTTTTAGCTAATAATGATAAGCTGGCAATTTTCCACAGCTACCATAGGGTTTAAAGAAGAGCATGTTTATGAGGGAAATAGCCAGACTTGTTTACCACCAAAATCAGACAGACTGACCTTTTGGATGTCTGGTTCAGCTCTGTTATTATGTCTAAAAAACAGTTTTTGTCTGGAAAAACTGTTATGTCGTCATTGAATATCACTGAAGCTCTAATGCAACTCTATGAGAGATGGAAAGTGTAACATTGTATTTGTTTATGCTGAGTTTCTCCACTTCACCCCTCCCACTGGAAGGTTCTAGTTCGTCCAGAAACTGTATATAAGGAGAACAGTCAGAGCCCCTAGTGTTCTGCAGTTAGGGATCAGTGCTTAGAGGAAAACACTCATGTAGTTTAGCCACCAGAAGAAGATGCTGAGGTGAGGATGCCGAGCCACAGGCCCTGGATCTCCATTTAGCCCTATGACCAAGGAGCCAGCCGGACTACTGAGCCATAGAACGTGGGCCTCAAGGGTACCAGACTTCAGAGATAGAGATGGACAGATAGCTCAATCCTTTCCTTAGCTTCAAAACCTTCTTCTGCCAGGGAGGAAACTAGAGAAGCCAACCCCATGCTCTTCCATATATTATTTTGCACATGAATTCCTCCAGTAAAGAAGTACACCGTTTTACTACAGACCCTAACTCTCTGGACCCATCGGGGTGCACCATGCCTTACCATACCTTCCGGAGAGCAGAAACACGTGGTGACACCTAAAAGGTCTCCGGGGGACCCAGCATAGCATTGGGGCCACCCCAAATCCAGCCACTGCACAGGGACAATAGAAGTAGGCAGGGCCTACAATACTGTAGTACAGCACAAAGTACCGCACAGCAGAACCAAATACCACAGTGCAGAATCAAATACTGCCACCTTCACCACAGCATTCAAATGTATCACTGTTCTGAGCATAATAATACACAAGTTCAGGAGGACAGCTGGCCAAGTACATAAGTACCTGATGATCTTTGCATTACTTAAAGTGTAACTGTCATGTTTTCATAAAAAACAACTATTTTAGCATCTGTTACTGATGCAGCAGCATTATGCATCAAGCAATCTGTATTTTTTTCACATACCACCGTTTTCCTTGAGTTTTTCCCTTAGTTACAGCTGTTTAAACATTTACAATATGAGGACCTTCTCAAGATGGCTCCTCTGCCAGTTCTCTGAGGCCAAAACTGCTTTCCCTTACTTCACATACACACTTGCTGTAGCCAGCAGCTTCCTGCCAGCCAATCAGATTGGATTACTGAGAGACACGCCTCCTCACTCTGAAGCCTAATGCAGGCATGCAGTATGAAGGACCGCCCCTCCATCTTCCTGTCTTCTTAGCCAGAGACAGACAAGCCCTAGCAACTAGAGAGAAGAGATGATAGGAATAGCTCACTCCTGTGCAGATAGGGACCAGGTGCTCTAGGCCACGAATACTGTATCACCCATACAGAAAAAGGTATTGAAATAAATGGATAGGTAGGACTGGCACTCTGTATGCGTGGAATAATATGGATAAAATAATAATACAGTAGGTGATCACACAATTTAATTCAGCAGAAAAATAAAAATAAAAACATGTTAAAAATACATCCTGGTGTGTATATATAAAAACACATTAAAAAAATAGATAGATATAAATTAAAAGATTACAACAGCAGTATTAATTCATAAAATGATCCAGACTTGTGAAATTCAATAATCAGTGGCTGCCACTGAGGAAGGGGCAAGAGGACCCCGAAACGCGTCTGGCGTGATTAAGCTGATAACTCCTATTTTCACCAAGGCCTTTGTATAGAGGACACAGATGATACAAAACCTGTGAACACTCTGTTTTAATATTTGGAGCGCTCCAAAGAAAGAAAGAAAAAAACTTCATATACAGATATCGTAAAGCGAAGTTCCCGTGAGATCTGACTACAGCTACGGACCGGGAGCACGTCAGTTCCCGCGATACCTCGCTACAGTCTTCAAACCAGAGGTACGTCACAGACCACGTGAGACGCGGGTGCCCTGGGATACAGGCAACTTGCCGGAAACTGAGAGTCTACCATAGACCACGCGATTCTAGCGTTTGGCCTCAACAGTACGGAACTTTGCTCACTCTATTTGTCAGGTAAGCGGCACCTACCCTGACTTCAAACTACCATCCAGGCCGAGGTAAGATATACCGTTTCCTCTACCTCTGAGCACACAGCACTTTACTTATATATTAAATCAAGTTGTGATCAAAGATATTTCTGGGAACTAAACTCTACTCATAGTGCTCTTTATTTGTGGACAACATCTAAAATAACTAAATCATATGATACCCACCTGTTTTCCTATAGACATTATTGAGTGAAAGGACATATCTTCTTTGATCTTGTTTTCCCAACCAAAGAAATTATATACAAGAAGAACCTTTTCTTGGATCTATTTGATTATTGAATTTCACAAGTCTGGATCATTTTATGAATTAATACTGCTGTTGTAATCTTTTAATTTATATCTATCTATTTTTTGAATGTGTTTTTATATATACACACCAGGATGTATTTTTAACATGTTTTTATTTTTATTTTTCTGCTGAATTAAATTGTGTGATCACCTACTGTATTATTATTTTATCCATATTATTCCACGCAGAGTGCCAGTCCTACCTATCCATTTATTTCAAGCCCTAGCAACTGTCTTTTAAGGGAGCAGTGGAAAGGGACAGGAGACATTAATAAAAGCTGTTATTATAGGTAATTACAGATCTTTTGACAATCATTGACAGACTAACTCAGGTATACATGCCTAGATCTAATAAACTAGCAAATAAAAAAATATATGACAGTTACACTTTAATGCTTAGGCTGCATTCACATTTCAGAAATTCGGCAGCTTGATCAGACGCAAATGCTGGATGTCAGCCGGACAAAAGGCTATTGCATGCAGCGGTTTTTGTCTGGCCGAAACCCGGTATTTAATCGGCTAGACCCCTTTGCAGTCCATGGGGATCCGGCGGTGAAGTAGAGTATCCAGCAGGATCTCCAAAAGTAGAGATGTGAAAGAGGCCTTAGAGCAGGGATGTCAAACTCGTGGCCCTCCAGCTGTTGCAAAACTACAACTCCCATCATGCATGGGCATACTACAGCTATCAGGGAATGATGGGAGTTGTAGTTTTGCAACATCTGGAGGGCCATGAGTTTGACATCCATGCCTTAGAGCATTAGATCATTATGTACCCAGTCATCAGCCGTGAAAAGGGCTTGGGCAAGTCCTTGGGGTCTATGGCCAGCCCGCCCCTGCACAGATCCATAATATGGGGATCTTAGATTAGTACTAGAAACTTGAGACATTAATTTGACTGATTTAGGCTAGGTCTACATGGTTACTCAACATCCCATAAGGCCAAGAATTGCAGTATGGCAGTGGCTACATTGGAACTAATGAAAGTCAGCATTTTCACACAGAAATGCATCAGGGAGTCGCAACGCAACTGCATTCATTTTCATTAGTTGTGCTGTTGCATCACGACATTACTATCTACAGACTGATGTGTCGCATCCCCAAAGTCGTCAAGTAGCCTTAGCCTTACAGTATGTGAACACCCAATCGTTATAGACTGAAGACATTGTGACAGTGAATTATACCTTGACCATTCTATAATATTAGAGTGTTAATATTATAATCAGCAACTTTTCTAGTAGGAATATTACAATACTGATTTCTAACCATTCCAAGCATGAATTCCCAAAATACATGCAACAGTGGATATAGTAAAAGTCCTTCTATCCTTGAACTCCAGGGATGTAATTTTTATTACATAAAAAAAATATGTTTTTGTGAATTTCGCTTTCTGCTTTAGATTGTCAATATAGTGTGGGAACATATGTTCTTGTGCAGATATTTGGCATTTTTGCTGCGTCCAAGACCCATCAGGAATGTTTGACACTTCTTTGTGCAGTATTGGAACGAGCACAGGGAGATAAATGGACTCGGCTTGTGTGAGGTGACTCAAAATCCACTGGAGACAATTTATTCTCAATTATTGGCTTCATTTTTGTTTATTTTGCCACAAGATGGGAAATCTGTTACAAGGCCTCTGGGATATTTTCATGATCTGGCCCAATTCTGACATTACTTCAATAGGATTAGCTCCAATTTATCAAGTTAATATTATAAAAGGAAGAAGAAAGAAGAAGTTATATTTTCATACATGGAATGTAGACATAATATACATTATTCTTTATTACAGAGAGTAATGTGTGTCAGTGAAATTCAGTATATCCATCATTAATGTGAAAAGGGCATCAATCTTTCTAATAACTGCAATAATT
The DNA here is from genome assembly GCF_014858855.1 of Bufo gargarizans. Taxonomy (NCBI): domain Eukaryota; kingdom Metazoa; phylum Chordata; class Amphibia; order Anura; family Bufonidae; genus Bufo; species Bufo gargarizans. Next base: position 182,377,709 of record NC_058086.1, read on the forward strand.
ATGAGATTATAAAAAATAATACAGCCTGAAGCAAATTTTATCTCCCATAAAGTAGGTTCTGATTGTGATATGGGCTGCAAGGTCTCCAAAGGTTACTAGAGAACATGATTGACTGGCTCATGCTGAAAGAAACACCAACAATTATGGTCAATATAAACTTTAATCCTATGACTGTATTCTATACTCATATACTTTTGTCACACCCACCTCCTGCCATGTTCCTTGATGCAGCTCACGTCTCCAGCTACAGGATGCCATTTGCTCCAACCTAGCTCTATAAATACAACTCTGTTATTCTTCTATCTGTGTTCTCAACCAACCAAAATGCTGTAATCAAGCTACCTTTATGTTCTGTGATCCGTGGCCATGCAACACTGTGCACTTTTAAGACTCCGTCTAATGATGTCTTTAAAACCTTATCACTCCACTGCCGGAGCGATAGGTTTAATAGGTTCCATAGGTTCCAGAAAAGTGTGTTTTACTACTGCCTACCCTGTTATTAACTTAGCTTATCCTGGCTTTGTAACTGACCTTCTGCTTGACCCTCGGATTGCAAGAACTCTGCTGCCTTGAACTTCTACTTGACTGATTATGATAATTTGTGCCCTGATTTGGTACTGTAGATTGGTTTTCCATTCATCTGCATGTCAGTCTCTGTGAAAGGAGACTATTCCATTGTAGTGAGACCATAAATGACCAAGAGAATCCACTACTCGTATACTGTAACATCTTAAAAGGTTACTAGAGAAGGTGAATAACTGTCTCATGCTGCAAATGACACTGTTGTAGACAATATAAACTGTAATTGCGAAACGCTATCCTATAATTTATCATCATTCTGTATTATAGACTGCAATAACTCCTTTAACATTGATACCTACCAAATCCAACGAACAGACAAGTTGTATAAATTCTCTGTGTGATTGACTAAACATTTGGAGTGAAGATTCCTTTACATTTTCAAGAATTTTGTAGAAACATATTAAGCTTTATACTGACAACAATATGGAGCCACAAACTCTCTGTGTGTCGCTATATAGTACTCTGAATAGCACAATCTTGTAGATTAAAATATCTCAGTAGTACAGAATGCAATGGAATGAGCATTCTGCAATTTTTTTCGGGATTCAAAATTACACTGAAGGCAGATGTTTTTTTTTTGCACAGCTCACCCTAAATTTGCGTAATCCAGACACTCCCGTAATACGAAGAAAAATGCAGCACGGATGAATGCCCCGGATCTGGGGTCATGAGAGACTTCAGTAACAAATTTTCAATAGATCCAGAGCCTTGGAATTTTAAATAAAACATAACTTTTTTATACGTGCTGTCTTCAGGGGGTTTGGCCCCACTGAATTTGTTAGGTCCCATAACACAAAGATTTTTGCTTTCTCTAGGAATAAATGGTAGGTGTTCATCTCCTGGTTGTATTAATATATTGGGGCTAAATTTATTTTATTCATTGGATAGTTTTATATCCCATAAACTAGCACGAACTGTTGTTGGCCCGTCTGGCATCCTATGCTCTGCATGAGAGCCAAAAACCTTTGTCACTGAAGCGACGAGGACACAGCGCAACTGAAAACTAAAAAGTAAATGAAGCTTGGCGTTTTTTTTAAGTTAGCAGTTGGGTATTGTAAAAGTTGGTATTGTTAGAAAAGGCAAAGTTTCAGGTGTTACATTTCATTTAGCTGCCAGGGCTTACAGGGGGTCAAGTTGTTTCTTTGCTCAGTTCATAGTCACAAATGTAATAGTCATACAGAGAGCTGGAACACCCTGCATTCTGCATCGTCCCATTCTATGGATGTGTACACTACCACCTGCACATTATATGTTTTACAACAGTACAAATGGGAGCAATCTACTGGTTCCAAAACATTAATCTTGATCCTACATATCAATTACATTTCTGCAGACTTTACATGGCTAAAAAGATTTTTACTTCAGAAACTTAACCACCAGGAGATGACAATGTATTCCTTATAAAACCTAAAACCACTGTATCATGCTCCAACACTGCTTCATTTTCAGACTCATTTTCCACCAATTAAATTAAATTTAGACATTTTTGAAATTTGGTGCACGCAAAAAATCCCCCAAATAATTGAGTAGCAAATCTCAAAAGGTAAACGCTTGGCACAATTAAGATTCACTCTAGTCACTGAACCATACAATTTTTTAACTTTGTACAAGTTTTGCAATACTTTCATGTTTGGATCCTGGAAATTGGGGGTAATTTGGTGACTATTTTGGAACATTTTTTTTATGGGTTGATACTAGATTATAGAATTATATTGTAATTCCTTTATCCCTGCCTGTAGGCTAACCATAACTGTTCAGAACTCTCCTCTAACTAAGGCTTTATGCACACGAACATGTGTGGCCCATGCCCATATTGCGCCCCCAAACACTTTAACGGGTCTGCAATCTCTGGGTCCGCAAGATACGGAGTGGTGCGGACTGGAAGCACTGAGCAGAAGCCCATGGAAGTACTATGGATCGTGTTCTATTTTTTTGCGGTGTGGACTGAATCTTGCAAATAGCAGACTCATTCCAGGGAGTGGATCCACAGCCGCAAACGGCAGGCACATGGTCGGTGCCCATGCATTGCGGACCACTGTTTCCCATGCATTGTGGACCATGTGTTTTAGGGCACAGGGCCCTAAAACATATGTCTTCAGTAACACAAAGTAGAGGGAAATTGAGGAGAAAAGGGAACCTGCAACAGCATTTGATGACTGCAGTCAATGCCTGCCAGCATCCCCTGTCATCCTGCAGGCATGGCTGCTAGAGTTCTTGCCCTCTCCAGTGGTCCACACTGCCTGCTTCCTGTGTGGTTTGTGGTGTGTGCTGTGTCCTTTAATGTTGGTGTGGACACCAGCACTTGTGCACGGGTTCCAGTCAGTGTGTCTGTGGCAGGTAAGTGTGTTATTGGTTTCGCTTACCTGCCATCTCCTTATGCTGTATGTGTTCCCCTCTCCTTGCATCCTGGCCTCAGATAGAGACTCCTGTTCCTCCATTACTGGGATGAACAGGTTGTCTCTTCCCTGCTCCTTGGTGAGGGATTACCAGGGCGACTTAGGGTCTTTAGGAATCCTGGGTATGAGTCGTCCTACCATCGGGGTCCGCTCATACGGTGAGGAGTCAGGGAGAGGATTAGGGACGCTGTAGGAGGTGACCTGCTCCCTTATTGCTCCTTTGGGCCAGGCTGATTCCCTTTTACCCTTTGACACCACACGGTGGGGGGTTTCCCCCACTCCCCACCGTGACAGCTGCCTGTTCTGGCCTACTGCCTGATTACCCTATTGCATAAAATCTGCCTCACCTGACCTCGGCTTGGCCTTTGACAATGTTTTTAGCTTGACGCTTTGGTGCCACACACCAGCGTCTCTTGACCTGCCTGGGTCAGCAGCCTCTGAATGGAGACTACTTCTAGAGGTAGCAGCCTGGTGGCCCCTGCAGCAAAGTCCATATCCATGTATGAGGGTGAAAAGGTGGAAACCAAGAGTCTACCTTAAGAACATCCTCAGGAGCTAAATCCATTAAGTGGTATAGTATCTCTCCAAAACAAGTTCAGATGTGGCAATTTCGCAGCAAACCCCCTGTGCATTAGAGGCATCAGTACTGTAAATTTTTATGGATTTGTGGTGCAAATTCCTAAGTGCTTTTCTAAGACTTACAGTTAGAGGGGAGCACCATAGTGGAGGCTGGTACAGGAAGAAGGTAATTTATGTCAAATCAGTTTTGAAAATTAAAGGGCATTGATTGCAGGATTGACATTTGTTTTTATTTATTTATTTATTATTATTATTTCATTATTATTTCTACTTCCATGAAGAATAGTGGTCAGAGCATGAAATTATTTATGATAATAATATTGTTTATGATTATATAGCCCTTCCCGCTATAATTATTATTTACATAAACTGTGTCTACCTGCTGCTAAGATGAATTCTGCTTACCAGTAAAATTTAATAAAAGTAACCTGTCAAAAGAAAAACTGACAAGGGTATAAAAAAAATATTTATCAGGAGTAGTATGAATGTTTGTACCAATTTAGTAGCTGTCACTCTGAGCTTTGGTTAGGAGATGCATGACTGAAAGATTAAAAGGGATGTGAAATTCACACATCCAGATCCTGACACAGGGAGGTACAGAAAAAATGACTTATAGGCGGAGGGGAAAAAAAGTAATTCACAACTCACATCACACCGTGGAAGCTGAATTTATTGAAAAGTGATGAATTGCTTCACCTTTGCTGCAAAAATATTGTCAAAGCAAAATTTGAAGGAAAAGTCTTCTGCCATCCATTGGTTGGACTGGATGGACATACGGTGTGTCTTTTTTTCAACCATACTTACGATAAATCTCTATAATACTATATATAAGCAAAGAAAGAAATGAAAAGAAAAATATAAATTTGTCACCAACTTTCTCTTTGTCTTCAACTTTTTTAAAATATAAAAATCATGATTTTGTGATATTCTGTCACAAGATATCTATGCTGTATGGATGTGTGGCCACCCAGTGGCTGTGATGTGAATTGCATTTTTTTAGCATGTGATGATATTGTATTGAATTCATCTCATGACAAACTGAAGTCCTTAACCGAATGTGGTACTCTAGTATCTTACTTTCTGTTACAAAAATGCCTCAGTTGCAAGACATTATGTTTACATCATTTTATTGGTGCCCCCATGTACTGCACGTCCATGTACTGAAGATGTCACACATGCTCAGTTCCATCCTTCAACTGCTATTGGCCATATGTACTGTTAGAAGTTGTGATAGTTACAGAGAGAGAGCTGCAGCAGAAAGGATATAACTTCCTGATCCATAATAGGCCGAGAGCTGATGCCCCCTGAGTAAGGACAGACCCCTGAGCTGTGATAAGGACAGAGCCACAGCAGAAAGGACACTCTCCCGAACTGTGATAGGGAGAGAGCTTCTACAGAATAGACACACCCCTTAAAGAGGACCTTTCACTACTCTACAAACGAAAAACTAACTATACATGTGGGCAGAGCGGCGCCCAGGGGTCCCCCTGCACTTACTAGTAAGTCTGGGCGCCGCTCCGTTCGCCCGGTATAGGCTCCGGTGTCTGCGCTCATTCTGACTGATTTCTTGTAGGAGGCGTGTCCCTTGCTGCACTGCTGGCCAATCGCAGCGCACAGCTCATAGCCTGCCTATGAGCTGTGCGCTGCGATTGGCCAGCAGTGCAGCAAGGGACACGCCTCCTACAAGAAATCAGTCAGAGGGAGCGCAGACACCGGAGCCTATACCGGGCGAACGGAGCGGCGCCCAGACTTACTAGTAAGTGCAGGGGGACCCCTGGGCGCCGCTCTGCCCACAGGTATAGTTAGTTTTTCGTTTGTAGAGTAGTGAAAGGTCCTCTTTAAGCTGTGTAGGGAGATAGCTTCTGCCGAAAGGACACAACCCCTGAGCTGTGATAGGGAGTGAACTGCAGTAGAAAGGACACACCCCTGAGGTGCCAGCCTGAAGTCAATCTAGCAGAGGAATTTATGTCTGATTTTCAGGTTTTCATCATCATCTGAGCCTCAGAAACAACACAAAATATCTACTGCTTAAAAACAATGCTTTTAATAGCTAGTACGTCCACAATCTCTCCCACCAGTGAAAACTTTGTGTACAAGACGTCTCCTACAGGCAATGGGGTGTGGGCTTCAAAATGCGTAATTGTGCCGATCATGAAGTACGGGCCTGACATATCTTGGATTTAAGAATTTTTTAACATGGAAATTGGAAAGGCTGTTCAAAATGTCAGAGAGAACAAAGACATGGCTTTAGGAAAGACTGGGAATAAGTTCTGCCATGCACATCTTGAGTGAAACCAGCTGGAGAAGCAGAGAATTCTCAAATTCTTTGTCTATAAGCCAAGATGTATAAAGCATGAAGCAAAGTTGTATAACATTGTTCCCAGCAAACTTGGCCTTGGAATTGGGACCCAACTATTCATTGACAAGCAAAAAAAGTAAATGCTCTTGCAATTTACAATTTTTTTAAATCACTTAAAGCTCCTCTACCTCTGACCACTTCCTGGGACTCCCATTGATCTCTGTATCCCGACTTCTACTTATGACGGTTTGACACAGACATGATGGCTGCAGCCAACTGTTGGCTGCAGCAGGCACCATTAAGACTGCCATCGTAGCCAGTGATTGGGTGAATTGGTCACATGTCTGAAGTGTAATCATTGGAGGTCAAAATGCTGAGACAGGTGGGGGATCAGGACGAGGCCAGCAGCAGATTAGCAGTGGGTGATATTTCAGGTATGTGTAAGTGTTAGTTTGTTATTTAAAGGGGTTGTCCCACGAAACATATTCTATCGTTTTCACACCAGCACCTGCATCTGATTACTTTTGTAATTGCATTTGGAGAGTTTTCTAGGTACAATGTGTGATCTATACAGAGATTATTGTAGGGAAAGGGGAGGAGGTTAGCTGTAAACATCACATATTGTAAATTATGGAACGTGTTACATATCATTGCAATCCTGCCAGTGATGATAATGAGATGACTGCTGAAAAGTGTTCTCTACAAATCAGGATAAAAAATATCAACCTGTTATGAGGCTCAGTGCCCATAGTAAAAAACAAAAACAAAAAAAACACCAATAGGTTTTAAAAAATATGTTTAGCATAAAAACTTGATTTAAACAAAAGGTCATTTTAGGAGGACATATTCTCTTTAAGGATAATATTGGAAGGTTTAGGGTTAGGCTTGTTCAATATGTACACATTTATGTATACATGAACTGCATCTGTGCCATTTGCTGGCCTGAAGGGGTAGGTAAGGAGATGGGGAGTGGAAAGGAGAGGAGTGGTGGCCTAGGCAATGCAGGTGGTTGTAGTCCTCATGATGGCTAACCCCAGCATCAGCGCTTTCCTGGGCCACACGGGCAGTAAATGAGTTGTATCCTTTGTTCCCCTCTGGGCACACCCTGGGCTTGGGACTCCTGCCTGGTGGTGGTTGGGGTGCCCTCGATGGTGGACAGGTGCAGAGTGCAAGACAGAAGCAAAGATAAAATGGCCAGCTTATGATGGAGGCAGTGACCAGGCCCGTTTGGTTAGCACAATTTAAGTATCTTTATGGAATCGATGATGAAGCTTGCGGTACAAATATATACGCAGTTGGCACAGTTTTTAAGTATTTTACAAGGCAGTAATTCTCCAGAAGGTTCTCTATTAGGGATAGGCAATATGATGTTCCCCTCTAAGCCTCTCTGTAGGTGTACTATGCAATCTCCCCAAATGACCACAAGTGTGAAAACTCTCAATAAACTTTCTGCTGCGGGCTGCTGTCCCTAAACAGATAGCCAATCCATCTCAGAAGTGTTGAGAAATCCAAATGCGACTACTCAGACCACAGTCAGTAAAGTCCAAAACCATAAGTGTGTGTTACCTTTACTGTCTAGTCCAGGGATGGCCAACCTGAGGCTCTCCAGCTGTTGCAAAACTACAACTCCCATCATCCCCAGACTGCCAGCAGCTATCAGCTTACAGCAGGGCATTGTGGGAGTTGTAGTTTTACAACAGCTGGAGAGCCGCAGGTTGGCCATGCCTGGTCGAGTCCATGCACAGCATTTATGGTCCTCAACCATTTGTATAAGTTCAATACTTCTTTCCTCACAGGCTGTTCAATAGTAAAGTTACACTTGGCAGCTTTCACTCTCAGGGATGGTATGTCTCTGGAAAATAGTTATTTCCAAACAGGACTTGACTGTAGATTGGTAGGAACTCCCTACACTAGCCTAGCCATGGTAAATGTGATCAAGGAACTTCCCACTGCGACCACACCATAGCTATGCTATGGTTTGTGCAGGTCATCAAGAAATCAATATCCATTGCTGTCAATTATCATTATGATTAGAGAAGAGTGAAGTTCTGAAAAATTCAGCTTTGCTGAATTTCAGAAAGAAACTTGCTTCATGAGTAGCGGGCACAATGATGGGGGATGGGCCACCATCAATGAACCCCTCAGATGCCTCATCCATCGCTGATCGCGGGATATGAGATAAAAAATTAAGGCTTTCGGTGTTTAATCGGTGAAATAAAATATAATAATACTCACCTTATCCAAACTTAGTGCGGTGCATGAAGATGTCATCATGCTGGCCGGCGTGGTGATGTCATACTTCACTGCACAGGAGATTTTGTGCAGGATCTTTAATCAAGATGGCTGCGGATGAGGTGAGTATGGTTTTTTTACCACCATTTCAGGGAAAATTTATTCGGCTTTGTGGCGAATCAAATTTTCCCTGAAAATCAGATCAAAGTCCACTTCAGATACTTTGATTCGCTCAACACTAATGATTACAAAAATGTGCATGGGTCACTCTACTACACCCTGGTTTTTACCTACTTGAGCTTTCTCATTTAACAGAGAGCAGCGTTCATTATATATATATATATATATATATATATATATATATAGTGGCCTTTAAATTCATTATAACATTTTCCACGGAACCTGAGAAAATATTGATCTTAGCCAAAGTCCATATATCATAAAATATTTACAAATATTTTCTATGGGCCAAAAGTGCATGCATTACTTATGTTTAGCTTAAGGAAAGCTACAGGACAATGCAGAAGAGAAGTAGTTAAAGAAAGCCATTATTTGCTTGTCACACCAGGAACATCTTGGCTGATTCAGGTCTCCACAAGGAGATGTTTGATGACAGTGAATGTTAATGCACAAAGCAGCCAGGATGATAGATGGGCTGATGGGTAAAAGGCAATGAGGAAAGATCAGCTTCACTGACTGTGCTTAGCTCGGAGCCAGTGCACACAGAGCAGGAGATCGGAGATATAATTTAAAGAGCGAGAGGTTATTGTATTGGGGGGGCACTTACAGTAAGCATACATCTGATACATCCCCAGCTACAAACCTGGTTTATTCACTTTTCATTTATTTCAACCACATAATTACTGCCATGGCAACAGTAAAACAAGCTAAAACATATATTCTTTTATAGTTTTTATGAGTCCCTGATGAGCCCAGTCTGCCTAAAATAAAGTAAAATTTTGACTCTGAATTGCCTTGTTCTGTGAAGTCCTTTAAACGATTTCTGTCACCAGTATTAACCCTATTAAACTGGCTAACATTAGCGATGTGCTAATGTCAGCAGACCCTAACTGTACTAATTTTATGCTTATGGATGCCCCGATTACTGCACAATTTTAACTTTGATGATATGCAAATTAGCCTCTAGGAGCAGGGGGGAGGCGTTGCTCCTGCTCCTAGAGGCTCGGTTCTCCCACCTCAAGTCACGCCCTGCCACCCTTGATTGACAGGGCCAGGCAGCGTTCGTCTCTTACTGCCGACCCTGTGCACTGGGACTGCGCAGGCGCGAGGTTTATCCAGTGCACAGGGCCGGTAGGAGAAGACGAACGTTGGCACTGTCAATCAAGGACGGCAGGGCGTGACTTGAGGTGGGAGAACCGAGCCTCTAAGAGCAGGAGCAATACACCCCTGCTCCTAGAGGCTAATTTACATATCATCAAAGCTAAAATTGTGCAGTAACCGGGACATCCATAAGCATAAAAACAGTAATGTTAGCGTCTGCTGACATTCATATATATCAGAAGTATGATTATATATATATATATATATATATATATATATATATATACAGTACAGACCAAAAGTTTGGACACACCTTCTCATTCAAAGAGTTTTCTTTATTTTCATGACTATGAAAATTGTAGATTCACACTGAAGGCATCAAAACTATGAATTAACACATGTGGAATTATATACATAACAAAAAAGTGTGAAACAACTGAAAATATGTCATATTCTAGGTTCTTCAAAGTAGCCACCTTTTGCTTTGATTACTGCTTTGCACACTCTTGGCATTCTCTTGATGAGCTTCAAGAGGTAGTCACCTGAAATGGTCTTCACTTCACAGGTGTGCCCTGTCAGGTTTAATAAGTGGGATTTCTTGCCTTATAAATGGGGTTGGGACCATCAGTTGCGTTGTGGAGAAGTCAGGTGGATACACAGCTGATAGTCCTACTGAATAGACTGTTAGAATTTGTATTATGGCAAGAAAAAAGCAGCTAAGTAAAGAAAAACGAGTGGCCATCATTACTTTAAGAAATGAAGGTCAGTCAGTCCGAAAAATTGGGAAAACTTTGAAAGTGTCCCCAAGTGCAGTCACAAAAACCATCAAGCGCTACAAAGAAACTGGCTCACATGCGGACCGCCCCAGGAAAGGAAGACCAAGAGTCACCTCTGCTGCGGAGGATAAGTTCATCCGCGTCACCAGCCTCAGAAATCGCAGGTTAACAGCAGCTCAGATTAGAGGCCAGGTCAATGCCACACAGAGTTCTAGCAGCAGACACATCTCTAGAACAACTGTTAAGAGGAGACTGTGTGAATCAGGCCTTCATGGTAGAATATCTGCTAGGAAACCACTGCTAAGGACAGGCAACAAGCAGAAGAGACTTGTTTGGGCTAAAGAACACAAGGAATGGACATTAGACCAGTGGAAATCTGTGCTTTGGTCTGATGAGTCCAAATTTGAGATCTTTGGTTCCAACCACCGTGTCTTTGTGCGACGCAGAAAAGGTGAACGGATGGACTCTACATGCCTGGTTCCCACCGTGAAGCATGGAGGAGGAGGTGTGGGGGTGCTTTGCTGGTGACACTGTTGGGGATTTATTCAAAATTGAAGGCATACTGAACCAGCATGGCTACCACAGCATCTTGCAGCAGCATGCTATTCCACCCGGTTTGCGTTTAGTTGGACCATCATTTATTTTTCAACAGGACAATAACCCCAAACACACCTCCAGGCTGTGTAAGGGCTATTTGACCATGAAGGAGAGTGATGGGGTGCTGCGCCAGATGACCTGGCCTCCACAGTCACCGGACCTGAGCCCAATTGAGATAGTTTGGGGTGAGCTGGACCGCAGAGTGAAGGCAAAAGGGCCAACAAGTGCTAAGCATCTCTGGGAACTCCTTCAAGACTGTTGGAAGACCATTTCAGGTGACTACCTCTTGAAGCTCATCAAGAGAATGCCAAGAGTGTGCAAAGCAGTAATCAAAGCAAAAGGTGGCTACTTTGAAGAACCTAGAATATGACATATTTTCAGTTGTTTCACACTTTTTTGTTATGTATATAATTCCACATTTGTTAATTCATAGTTTTGATGCTTTCAGTGTGAATCTACAATTTTCAGAGTCATGAAAATAAAGAAAACTCTTTGAATGAGAAGGTGTGTCCAAACTTTTGGTCTGTACTGTATATATATATATATATTTTTGTAATTTCTCATTTATTTTGTGCAATAAATTTTTTACAATTACTAAAAAAAATATCAAATATATAAATGTAATCTCTATTTCTGAAATTTTTCTACCAGGATTTAAACTCCAAACCTTGTACATTAGAGGCAAGGACCTCATCCACTTAGCTATAAAGCAAATGCTAAACTGTGTCAGAAAAACCTCATAGTAGTTTCTTATCTAGTGAGTATTCCTATTCGGCAGAAGACTTATTTTATATTTCTGTGCAGATTAACATGTAGATGTATAGTGTAGTGGTTAACATCCTTCCCCCTAATCTATCAGGTTGGGAGTTTGAATCCTTGCAGAAACATTTCAGAAATAGAGATTAAATGGATGTATATAATATTTTTTTTAGTAACTGTAAAAAATATATGGCACAAAATAAATGTGTAATTACAAAAAATTAAATAAAAAATCCTGCCAGGAGTCGAACTCTCTACCATGTACATTAGAGGGAAGGACATTAACCACTACACTATACAGCTACATGTTAACATGCACAGAAATATTAAATAAGTCTTCTGCTGAATAGGAATTTTCAATACATCAGAAACTACTGTGAGTTTTTTCTGACACAGTTTAGCATTCAGCTTTATAGGTGAGTGGATAAGGTCTCTAATGTACTAGGGGTTAGGAGTTCAAATGCTGGCAGAAACTCTTCAGAAACAGATGCTAAATTACATTTAAATTACTCGATGAACACTAGTGATGATCCACTACAGGGGGGCTCTCTCTGGTCTCAGTGATGGTCTGACTGAGACAGCTAAAGGGGTTGGCCCATCTCATACATTGGTGACATATGTTATGCGGCCAATGTCTGATAGGTGTGGGACCCACACCTATCTAAAGAGCGGAGCCCGAAATGGGGGAGTAACACGCACAGATTTTTCTGAAAATCTTATAGAAATTAATTGGAAGAGCACCATGCAAGCACGGCCACTTCTCCATTCACTTCTATACGGCTGATGAAAATAGCCAGAATAAAGAGCGGCCATGCACTTTTTGCAGACTTAGTTCGAGAGATAGGTGTGGGTCCTAGTGGTTTGACCTCCACCGATCAGACATTGGGGACATATCCTAGCAATATGTCAACAATGTGTAAAATGGGCCAACCCCTTCAAAGGGGTTGTCCGGGTTCAGAGCGCAACCTGGACATACCCAGATTTTTACCCAGGCCGCCCCCATCTTCCATGTTCTCCCTTGCCCTGCGCTGGATTGTACAGAGCAAGGGCTGTTTGTTTACATACTTACACTGCTAGGCGAAGGCTTCCTGCCAGCAATGTTCCGGATGACGTCACTGGCTCTGATGGGCAGGCTTTAGTGCTGCCCTAGCCATTTTACAGGCTAGGGCAATGCTAAAGCCGCCCATCAGTGCCAGTTATGTCACCAGGCTCACTGCTAGGCAGAAGCTGCCGCCTAGCGGTATGTCACTGGAACTCCATAAAAATCTTTTGTACTGCACGATTCAGTGCCGGGCAAAGCAGAGCATCAGAGCATTGAATGCTCCGATGCTTATAACAGGGGGGCTGCCTGGGTGAAAATGAGGATAGGCCTGGGATCAGCTCTGAAAATGAGGATATGCCTGGGAACAGCTAGTCCGCTCAACCCCTTTAAGCGAGACTGGCAGCACAGGGATTAGAATACATGGAGTGACTGCAAAATTTTGTCCAGAATTGTTTATATACAAATGTAGCAAGTACCAAAACCAGTGGGTTAGAGCGCCGTCCCGACAGTGTAACTCAATACCAATTTGAAGCTTTAGAAGTTTTGCACATGGTAAACTAAGCATGATAAGCTAGTATGCTAGTGAACGCACCAGTTATAACTTTAAGGCCTCATGCACACGGCCGCTGTTTGGGTCCGCATCCGAGCCGCCTTTTTGGCGGCTCGGATGCGGACCCATTCATTTCAATGGAGCTGCAAAAGATGCGGACAGCACTCCGTGTGCTGTCTGCATCCGTGGCTCCGTTCCACGGCACCGCAAAAAAAATATAACATGTCCTATACTTGTCCGCAAAACGGACAAGAATAGGCAGTTATATCAATGGAAGGCACACGGGCCTATTCACATATAAGTTGTTAAAATGTCCCTTTAACATTATTTTCAGCTCTTTGCAAACGTATAATTTTGAAATATGCCTAAATTAGGCGCAGCTAGTTGCGCCGTAATCTGCATCCTCGCCCTGCTCATGCCTGGGCAAAATAAGTGGCATGGGCGGGCATTTATCATTTTCTACACCTGTATAAGGCGTAGAAATAGATCTAAATGTAAGACAGCTTGGAAGCTGTCTTACATTTAGAACTGGCGCTGGATGCTCTGAAGTTATGGAGAGGCTGGTGCCTCTTCATAACTTTGGCGGGACCACCACCAGCTTAGGGCTTTATTAAGACCGGTGTCTATAACGCCGGACGCAATAAATGTGCCCCTATATCTGTATTGGTAGTCACAGCCAATATGGCAGTCATTGCAGATCACACAGAGCTTGTCACCAAGTCATTTGATAGGACAATGTGGATCCAGGAGTTGCATTTATACTAATACTGCGTGTCAGTTGGGGGGCCCTGTTACAGATTTTACTTTTGAGTGCATCATTTCAGGTTATGCCACTGATATGGATGCTAATTTACATCCCTGTTATGGCTGAACGTCTAGAGTCAGGACGTGAAGTGCTATCATACAGTTAGAGGAGCTATGAACATTGGACATGCAAGGATCGTTATATTGGGGGTATTCTGGATTTTTTGAAAACTGGACAAGAGCAGGACATGTAATAAGATTTTTTTTTTTAAAGATACCTGTTCAATCCCATGCCACTCCAGTGGCAACACCACAGTGGTCTCCTCCAGTCTATGTTTACTTATCCTGCAGTGATGACGTGCCGTACTTGCACGTGACCACTACAACCAGTCAGTGGCCTCAGCAGTCTCATGCTGCATGCGGTAGCATCCCCGTCGAGGTCAGGGATTTGCAACATCTCTCTCCTGAATGTACAGCACATCATTAGTGATAAGCGTCAGGGGCAATATTCAAATTTGTGATATTTTGCAAATATTTGGGTGAATATTCGCCATATATTCGCGAATTCCCGAATTCGTTATCTCAAGCCATTATTTTTTTGATTGAGGAAATTGGCAATTAAAAAAAAATTGTGATAAACATTTGCATTACGAAAATTTGCAATCAACGTCAAAGTCAAAGATATTGCAGCCTTCTCATTGGCCCACAAGCAAAACGCAGGGAGGGATCATGTGTACTGATTAAAAAAAAATCTCGAATATTTGAAATTACAAATATATATCACTATATTCAAAATTTTCACGAATTCTCGAAGTTCCAATATTCATGATAAAAATTTGCAATTCGAATATTCGCGATCAACACTACACATCATTGCTGCAAGAAAGTAAAGAAAGACCCGCATGGACCACCAGAGTGGTGCTGCAGGAGAAGCTGGGGATTGAGCAGGTTATAGATTTTTTTTTATTTTTACTCTATCACATGTCCATCCACAGACCACTGCTTTAACACAGGAACAAAGTAGTGAAAGTTTTCCCTGTCTTTACTACACAATAAAGAAACTTAAAACCTACGAACACCTTCAGGGCAATTTTTTAAATTAATGCATTTTACTATTTTTGAGCTGAAAATCATGTTTTCAATTGGTCGTTCAATAGCTTTTGTCCTAAGGGTTAAATTTCAGTCTAGCTGCAGGGTGTCCCATCATATTGCTGTACTTATGGCTCATGTGTAGCTCTTAACACCGAACTCCTGACAGCCCATAAACACTCATTATAGCTAGATTCTTACCAAACTGATAAGAATATGGCTTGAATGAGCATTAATGAGCTGTCAGGAATGCAGAAATAAGGGCTACACTTGAGCCATCAGAACAGCAACATGACGGGACTCAGTGTAAAATAGAAAGTAACACCCTGCAGCTAGACTGAAATGTAACCCTGTAGGGCAAAAACTGCTTAACATTTTTTTTTTTTATAAAGACCCGCTCAAAACGATTTTTAGCCCAAAATGAGTAAAAAGCATTGTTAAAACAAAACTTTCCCCTTAGGTGTTTGTAGCTTGAAACTTAAGCTTAAGTCAATTTTTTCCTGGTTGATAAGAGAAATAATCTGAATAGAACAACCTGGGATTTGTGCTGCATTTGTAGCGGGATTTAGCAATCAATAATATCAGGAGAACCTTCACCATAGTCTAGCCCAGTAGGTAACAGAAAATTTCAATATGTCAAAGCAGAGTCTGAAAATCATTTACCATCTCAGGTTGAGCCTCATTCAGCTAGAGAAATCTTTGCAAGTGAAAAGGAAAAAAGAAGTGTCAGCTCTATCAGGAGGAATTTTCACACAATGCTCCTCTCTGCCACGCCACAAGACAAGCGCATTCTCTGGCAGCTGATAAATGCACACAATAATCAAAACTTATGCTAGCGCTGGGGAAGACTCCTCCAAGTGCATAGAGTCTGCTCGGAAGGATATTGAAACATGATGAACCGCAGCCATCTTTTGATTAGGTAGGTTTTTCAATTTGCCAGTTAAAAGGATCTATGAATATCATTCCGTCACACTCCCCTATCAAACCTTTCCAAAAGGCTGTTGAGCAAAGATTACCTATTTTCGAGAAAATTAGAACTTTACAGAAATAAAATTATTGTTAAAGCCAGATTATCATCCACAAATGTCAGATTCTGCAGGATAAACTCATTCTATGAGGCTGCAGCATAATTAATAGATGGCGGCTACAACTCAACAGATGTAAATCAGCTTCTTCCACCCTAAGTAAAATACCTAAAATACCATAAAACATTATACAGAAATACAAAAGTATAAATAATGCTTGGTCTGTACCATTCACGGTGCAGCATACAACAGACAGCGCCAGCAGAGCGAGAAATGGTATTGGGAGAGTAGTCCTGGATAAGAATATTATTAAAGAGGCTCTCGGGCAAAGAGACAATATGCTTAGCATCCCTCATGGTGTGGACACACATGCTTCCTAGCTCTACATACTTTCCTCGTCCATCTTTTCTTCACTGGCAACTTGTGTTTGAAAAAGGTCGTAATAGACCGAAACGTCACATTATCACTTTGAGTTGCCTGCAAAGAAAATCAATGAAAATAAAAAATATTTTGATACCACTATTAGAGTTGAGCGAACACCTGGATGTTCGGGTTCGAGAAGTTCGGCCGAACATCCCGGAAATGTTCGGGTTCGGGATCCGAACCCGATCCGAACTTCGTCCCGAACCCGAACCCCATTGAAGTCAATGGGGACCCGAACTTTTCGGCACTAAAAAGGCTGTAAAACAGCCCAGGAAAGAGCTAGAGGGCTGCAAAAGGCAGCAACATGTAGGTAAATCCCCTGCAAACAAATGTGGATAGGGAAATGAATTAAAATAAAAATTAAATAAATAAAAATTAACCAAAATCAATTGGAGAGAGGTTCCATAGCAGAGAATCTGGCTTCCCGTCACCCACCACTGGAACAGTCCATTCTCAGATATTTAGGCCCCGGCACCCAGGCAGAGGAGAGAGGTCCCGTAACAGAGAATCTGTCTTCATGTCAGCAGAGAATTAGTCTGCATGTCATAGCAGAGAATGAGGCTTCACGTCAGCCACCACTGCAACAGTCCATTGGCATATATTTAGGCCCAGCACACACACAGGCAGAGGAGAGAGGTCCCGTAACAGAGAATCTGGCTTCATGTCAGCAGAGAATTAGTCTGCATGTCATAGCAGAGAATGAGGCTTCACGTCAGCCACCACTGCAACAGTCCATTGGCATATATTTAGGCCCAGCACACACACAGGCAGAGGAGAGAGGTCCCGTAACAGAGAATCTGGCTTCATGTCAGCAGAGAATCAGTCTGCATGTCATAGCAGAGAATGAGGCTTCACGTCAGCCACCACTGCAACAGTCCATTGGCATATATTTAGGCCCAGCACACACACAGGCAGAGGAGAGAGGTCCCGTAACAGAGAATCTGGCTTCATGTCAGCAGAGAATCAGTCTGCATGTCATAGCAGAGAATGAGGCTTCACGTCAGCCACCACTGCAACAGTCCATTGGCATATATTTAGGCCCAGCACACACACAGGCAGAGGAGAGAGGTCCCGTAACAGAGAATCTGGCTTCATGTCAGCAGAGAATCAGTCTGCATGTCATAGCAGAGAATGAGGCTTCACGTCAGCCACCACTGCAACAGTCCATTGGCATATATTTAGGCCCAGCACACACACAGGCAGAGGAGAGAGGTCCCGTAACAGAGGATCTGGCTTCATGTCAGCAGAGAATCAGTCTGCATGTCATAGCAGAGAATCAGGCTTCACGTCAGCCACCACTGCAACAGTCCATTGTCATAAATTTAGGCCCAGCACCCAGGCAGAGGAGAGAGGTCCCGTAACAGAGAATCTGGCTTCATGTCAGCAGAGAATCAGTCTTCATATCATAGCAGATATTCAGGCTTCACGTCACCCACCACTGTAAGAGTCAATTTTCATAAATTTAGGCCCAGAACCCAGGCAGAGGAGAAAGGTCCCGTAACAGACAATCTGGCTTCATGTCAGCAGAGAATCAGTCTTCATATCATAGCAGAGAATCAGGCTTCACGTCACCCACCACTGTAAGAGTCAATTTTCATAAATTTAGGCCCAGAACCCAGGCAGAGGAGAAAGGTCCCGTAACAGACAATCTGGCTTCATGTCAGCAGAGAATCAGTCTTCATATCATAGCAGAGAATCAGGCTTCACGTCACCCACCACTGCAACAGTCCATTGGCATATATTTAGGCCTAGCACACAGGCAGAGCAGAGAGGTCCCGTAACAGACAATCTGGCTTCATGACAGCAGAGAATCAGTCTGCATGTCATAGCAGAGAATCAGGCTTCACGTCAGCCACCACTGCAACAGTCCATTGTCATAAATTTAGGCCCAGCACCCAGGCAGAGGAGAGAGGTCCCGTAACAGAGAATCTGGCTTCATGTCAGCAGAGAATCAGTCTTCATATCATAGCAGAGAATCAGGCTTCACGTCACCCACCACTGTAAGAGTCAATTTTCATAAATTTAGGCCCAGAACCCAGGCAGAGGAGAAAGGTCCCGTAACAGACAATCTGGCTTCATGTCAGCAGAGAATCAGTCTTCATATCATAGCAGGGAATCAGGCTTCACGTCAGCCACCACTGCAACAGTCCATTGTCATAAATTTAGGCCCAGCACCCAGGCAGAGGAGAGAGGTCCCGTAACAGAGAATCTGGCTTCATGTCAGCAGAGAATCAGTCTTCATATCATAGCAGAGAATCAGGCTTCACGTCACCCACCACTGTAAGAGTCAATTTTCATAAATTTAGGCCCAGAACCCAGGCAGAGGAGAAAGGTCCCGTAACAGACAATCTGGCTTCATGTCAGCAGAGAATCAGTCTTCATATCATAGCAGAGAATCAGGCTTCACGTCACCCACCACTGTAAGAGTCAATTTTCATAAATTTAGGCCCAGAACCCAGGCAGAGGAGAAAGGTCCCGTAACAGACAATCTGGCTTCATGTCAGCAGAGAATCAGTCTTCATATCATAGCAGAGAATCAGGCTTCACGTCACCCACCACTGCAACAGTCCATTGGCATATATTTAGGCCTAGCACACAGGCAGAGCAGAGAGGTCCCGTAACAGACAATCTGGCTTCATGACAGCAGAGAATCAGTCTGCATGTCATAGCAGAGAATGAGGCTTCACGTCAGCCACCACTGCAACAGTCCATTGTCATAAATTTAGGCCCAGCACCCAGGCAGAGGAGAGAGGTCCCGTAACAGACAATCTGGCTTCATGTCAGCAGAGAATTAGTCTGCATGTCATAGCAGAGAATCAGGCTTCATGTCAGCCACCACTGCAACAGTCCATTGGCATATATTTAGGCCTAGCACACAGGCAGAGGAGAGGTTCATTCAACTTTGGGTAGCATCGCAATATAATGGTAAAATGAAAATAAAAATAGGATTGAATGAGGAAGTGCCCTGGAGTCCAATAATATATGGTTATGGGGAGGTAGTTAATGTCTAATCTGGACAAGGGACGGACAGGTCCTGTGGGATCCATGCCTGGTTCATTTTTATGAACGTCAGCTTGTCCACATTGGCTGTAGACAGGCGGCTGCGTTTGTCTGTAATGACGCCCCCTGCCGTGCTGAATACACGTTCAGACAAAACGCTGGCTGCCGGGCAGGCCAGCACCTCCAAGGCATAAAAGGCTAGCTCTGGCCACGTGGACAATTTAGAGACCCAGAAGTTGAATGGGGCCGAACCATCAGTCAGTACGTGGAGGGGTGTGCACACGTACTGTTCCACCATGTTAGTGAAATGTTGCCTCCTGCTAACACGTTGCGTATCAGGTGGTGGTGCAGTTAGCTGTGGCGTGTTGACAAAAGTTTTCCACATCTCTGCCATGCTAACCCTGCCCTCAGAGGAGCTGGCCGTGACACAGCTGCCTTGGCGACCTCTTGCTCCTCCTCTGCCTTGGCCTTGGGCTTCCACTTGTTCCCCTGTGACATTTGGGAATGCTCTCAGTAGCGCGTCTACCAACGTGCGCTTGTACTCGCGCATCTTCCTATCACGCTCCAGTGCAGGAAGTAAGGTGGGCACATTGTCTTTGTAGCGTGGATCCAGCAGGGTGGCAACCCAGTAGTCCGCACAGGTTAAAATGTGGGCAACTCTGCTGTCGTTGCGCAGGCACTGCAGCATGTAGTCGCTCATGTGTGCCAGGCTGCCCAGGGATAAGGACAAGCTGTCCTCTGTGGGAGGCGTATCGTCATCGTCCTGCCTTTCCCCCCAGCCACGCACCAGTGATGGACCCGAGCTGCGTTGGGTGCCACCCCGCTGTGACCATGCTTCATCCTCATCCTCCTCCACCTCCTCCTCATCCTCGTCCTCCTCGTCCTCCAGTAGTGGGCCCTGGCTGGCCACATTTGTACCTGGCCTCTGCTGTTGCCAAAAACCTCCCTCTGAGTCACTTCGAAGAGACTGGCCTGAAAGTGCTAAAAATGACCCCTCTTCCTCCTCCTCCTCCTCCTGGGCCACCTCCTCTTCCATCATCGCCCTAAGTGTTTTCTCAAGGAGACATAGAAGTGGTATTGTAACGCTGATAACGGTGTCATCGCCACTGGCCATGTTGGTGGAGTACTCGAAACAGCGCAACAGGGCACACAGGTCTCGCATGGAGGCCCAGTCATTGGTGGTGAAGTGGTGCTGTTCTGTAGTGCGACTGACCCGTGCGTGCTGCAGCTGAAACTCCACTATGGCCTGCTGCTGCTCGCACAGTCTGTCCAGCATGTGCAAGGTGGAGTTCCACCTGGTGGGCACGTCGCATATGAGGCGGTGAGCGGGAAGGCCGAAGTTACGCTGTAGCGCAGACAGGCGAGCAGCAGCAGGATGTGAACGCCGGAAGCGCGAACAGACGGCCCGCACTTTATGCAGCAGCTCTGACATGTCGGGGTAGTTGTGAATGAACTTCTGCACCACCAAATTCAGCACATGCGCCAAGCAAGGGATGTGCGTCAAATTGGCTAGTCCCAGAGCTGCAACGAGATTTCGCCCATTATCACACACCACCAGGCCGGGCTTGAGGCTCACCGGCAGCAACCACTCGTCGGTCTGTTGTTCAATACCCCGCCACAACTCCTGTGCGGTGTGGGGCCTGTCCCCCAAACATATGAGTTTCAGAATGGCCTGCTGACGTTTACCCCGGGCTGTGCTGAAGTTGGTGGTGAAGGTGTGTGGCTGACTGGATGAGCAGGTGGAAGAAGAGGAGGAGGAAGCCGAGAAGGAGGAGGTGGCAACAGGAGGCAAAGAATGTTGCCCTGCGATCCTTGGCGGCGGAAGGACGTGCGCCAAACAGCTCTCCGCCTGGGGCCCAGCTGCCACTACATTTACCCAGTGTGCAGTTAGGGAGATATAGCGTCCCTGGCCGTGCTTACTGGTCCACGTATCTGTGGTTAGGTGGACCTTGCCACAGATGGCGTTGCGCAGTGCACACTTGATTTTATCGGATACTTGGTTGTGCAGGGAAGGCACGGCTCTCTTGGAGAAGTAGTGCCGGCTGGGAACAACATACTGTGGGACAGCAAGCGACATGAGCTGTTTGAAGCTGTCTGTGTCCACCAGCCTAAATGACAGCATTTCATAGGCCAGTAGTTTAGAAATGCTGGCATTCAGGGCCAGGGATCGAGGGTGGCTAGGTGGGAATTTACGCTTTCTATCAAATGTTTGTGAGATGGAGAGCTGAACGCTGGCGTGTGACATGGTTGAGACGCTTGGTGACGGAGGTGGTGGTGGTGGTGTTGGTGGTACATCCCCTGTTTGCTGGGCGGCAGGTGCCAACGTTCCTCCAGAGGCGGAGGAAGAGGCCGAGGCGGCAGCAGCAGAATAGGCCGAGGCGGCAGCAGCAGAAGAGGTAGCAGGGGGAGCCTGAGTGACTTCCTTGGTTTTAAGGTGTTTACTCCACTGCAGTTCATGCTTTGCATGCAGGTGCCTGGTCATGCAGGTTGTGCTCAGGTTCAGAACGTTAATGCCTCGCTTCAGGCTCTGATGGCACAGCGTGCAAACCACTCGGGTCTTGTCGTCAGCACATTGTTTGAAGAAGTGCCATGCCAGGGAACTCCTTGAAGCTGCCTTTGGGGTGCTCGGTCCCAGATGGCGGCGGTCAGTAGCAGGCGGAGTCTCTTGGCGGCGGGTGTTCTGCTTTTGCCCACTGCTCCCTCTTTTGCTACGCTGTTGGCTCGGTCTCACCACTGCCTCTTCCTCCGAACTGTGAAAGTCAGTGGCACAACCTTCATTCCATGTGGGGTCTAGGACCTCATCGTCCCCTGCATCGTCTTCCACCCAGTCTTGATCCCTGACCTCCTGTTCAGTCTGCACACTGCAGAAAGACGCAGCAGTTGGCACCTGTGTTTCGTCATCATCAGAGACATGCTGAGGTGGTATTCCCATGTCCTCATCATCAGGAAACATAAGTGGTTGTGCGTCAGTGCATTCTATGTCTTTCACCGCTGGGGAAGGGCTAGGTGGATGCCCTTGGGAAACCCTGCCAGCGGAGTCTTCAAACAGCATAAGAGACTGCTGCATAACTTGAGGCTGAGACAGTTTCCCTGGTATGCATGGGGGTGATGTGACAGACTGATGGGGTTGGTTTTCAGGCGCCATCTGTGCGCTTTCTGCAGAAGACTGGGTGGGAGATAATGTGAACGTGCTGGATCCACTGTCGGCCACCCAATTGACTAATGCCTGTACCTGCTCAGGCCTTACCATCCTTAGAACGGCATTGGGCCCCACCATATATCGCTGTAAATTCTGGCGGCTACTGGGACCTGAGGTAGTTGGTACACTAGGACGTGTGGATGTGGCAGAACGGCCACGTCCTCTCCCAGCACCAGAGGGTCCACTAACACCACCACGACCATGTCCACGTCCGCGTCCCTTACTAGATGTTTTTCTCATTGTTATGGTTCACCACAACAACAAATATATTATTTGGCCCAATGTATTGTATTCAAATTCAGCGGGATATAAATTTGAGGCCTAGTATTTAGGCGCTGGGTGACCGGTATGGATTTAGTGACAGAATTAGACTTGGAAATGCACAGAAGCGTGTGTGTGAAGTTATTCTGAATGACCCTATGTGCACCTTCAATATGATCTACCCTTTTAGGGATAGATTTCAAATAGCTCTGATATAGCAGAAACGACTAAATTATGAAATTGCTAAATTGGGAATTGTATTTCAACCCAGAACAAAAAATGTGCTTTGACGGACACTAAATAACTTTCCCAGCTACAACAGGACAGCGGTAACGAGAGATTTAGCGGGATATAAATTTGAGGCCTAGTATTTAGGCGCTGGGTGACAGGTATGGGTTTAGTGACAGAATTAGACTTGAAAATACACAGTAGCGGGTGTGTGTGAAGTTATTCTGAATGACCCAATGTGCACCTTGAATATTATATACCCTTTTAGGGATAGATTTCAAATAGCTCTGATATAGCAGAAACCACTAAATTATGAAATTGCTAAATTGGGAATTGTACTTCAACCCAGAACAAAAAATGTGCTTTGACGGACACTAAATAACTTTCCCAGCTACAACAGGACAGCGGTAACGAGAGATTTAGCGGGATATAAATTTGAGGCCTAGTATTTAGGCGCTGGGTGACAGCTATGGGTTTAGTGACAGAATTAGATTTGGAAATGCACAGTAGCGGGTGTGTGAAGTTATTCTGAATGACCCTATGTGCACCTTGAATATTATATACCCTTTTAGGGATAGATTTCAAATAGCTCTGATATAGCAGAAACCACTAAATTATGAAATTGCTAAATTGGGAATTGTATTTCAACCCAGAACAAGAAATGTGCTTGAACGGACACTAAATAACTCGCCCAGCTACAGCACTAAGGACAGATTTAGCGGGATATAAATTTGAGGCCTAGTATTTAGGCGCTGGGTGACAGGTATGGGTTTAGTGCCAGAATTAGACTTGGAAATACACAGTAGCGGGTGTGTGTGAAGTTATTCTGAATGACCCAATGTGCACCTTGAATATTATATACCCTTTTAGGGATAGATTTCAAATAGCTCTGATATAGCAGAAACCACTAAATTATGAAATTGCTAAATTGGGAATTGTATTTCAACCCAGAACAAAAAATGTGCTTTGACGGACACTAAATATCTTGCCCAGCAACAACAGTACAGCGGTAACGAGAGATTTAGCAGGATATAAATTTGAGGCCTAGTATTTAGGCGCTGGGTGACAGGTATGGGTTTAGTGACAGAATTAGACTTGAAAATACACAGTAGCGGGTGTGTGTGAAGTTATTCTGAATGACCCAATGTGCACCTTGAATATTATATACCCTTTTAGGGATAGATTTCAAATAGCTCTGATATAGCAGAAACCACTAAATTATGAAATTGCTAAATTGGGAATTGTACTTCAACCCAGAACAAAAAATGTGCTTTGACGGACACTAAATAACTTTCCCAGCTACAACAGGACAGCGGTAACGAGAGATTTAGCGGGATATAAATTTGAGGCCTAGTATTTAGGCGCTGGGTGACAGCTATGGGTTTAGTGACAGAATTAGATTTGGAAATGCACAGTAGCGGGTGTGTGAAGTTATTCTGAATGACCCTATGTGCACCTTGAATATTATATACCCTTTTAGGGATAGATTTCAAATAGCTCTGATATAGCAGAAACCACTAAATTATGAAATTGCTAAATTGGGAATTGTATTTCAACCCAGAACAAGAAATGTGCTTGAACGGACACTAAATAACTCGCCCAGCTACAGCACTAAGGACAGATTTAGCGGGATATAAATTTGAGGCCTAGTATTTAGGCGCTGGGTGACAGGTATGGGTTTAGTGCCAGAATTAGACTTGGAAATACACAGTAGCGGGTGTGTGTGAAGTTATTCTGAATGACCCAATGTGCACCTTGAATATTATATACCCTTTTAGGGATAGATTTCAAATAGCTCTGATATAGCAGAAACCACTAAATTATGAAATTGCTAAATTGGGAATTGTATTTCAACCCAGAACAAAAAATGTGCTTTGACGGACACTAAATATCTTGCCCAGCAACAACAGTACAGCGGTAACGAGAGATTTAGCAGGATATAAATTTGAGGCCTAGTATTTAGGCGCTGGGTGACAGGTATGGGTTTAGTGACAGAATTAGACTTGAAAATACACAGTAGCGGGTGTGTGTGAAGTTATTCTGAATGACCCAATGTGCACCTTGAATATTATATACCCTTTTAGGGATAGATTTCAAATAGCTCTGATATAGCAGAAACCACTAAATTATGAAATTGCTAAATTGGGAATTGTACTTCAACCCAGAAAAAAAAATGTGCTTTGACGGACACTAAATAACTTTCCCAGCTACAACAGGACAGCGGTAACGAGAGATTTAGCGGGATATAAATTTGAGGCCTAGTATTTAGGCGCTGGGTGACAGCTATGGGTTTAGTGACAGAATTAGATTTGGAAATGCACAGTAGCGGGTGTGTGAAGTTATTCTGAATGACCCTATGTGCACCTTGAATATTATATACCCTTTTAGGGATAGATTTCAAATAGCTCTGATATAGCAGAAACCACTAAATTATGAAATTGCTAAATTGGGAATTGTATTTCAACCCAGAACAAGAAATGTGCTTGAACGGACACTAAATAACTCGCCCAGCTACAGCACTAAGGACAGATTTAGCGGGATATAAATTTGAGGCCTAGTATTTAGGCGCTGGGTGACAGGTATGGGTTTAGTGCCAGAATTAGACTTGGAAATACACAGTAGCGGGTGTGTGTGAAGTTATTCTGAATGACCCAATGTGCACCTTGAATATTATATACCCTTTTAGGGATAGATTTCAAATAGCTCTGATATAGCAGAAACCACTAAATTATGAAATTGCTAAATTGGGAATTGTACTTCAACCCAGAACAAAAAATGTGCTTTGACGGACACTAAATATCTTTCCAAGCAACAACAGTACAGCGGTAACGAGAGATTTAGCAGGATATAAATTTGAGGCCTAGTATTTAGGCGCTGGGTGACAGGTATGGGTTTAGTGCCAGAATTAGACTTGGAAATACACAGTAGCGGGTGTGTGTGAAGTTATTCTGAATGACCCAATGTGCACCTTGAATATTATATACCCTTTTAGGGATAGATTTCAAATAGCTCTGATATAGCAGAAACCACTAAATTATGAAATTGCTAAATTGGGAATTGTACTTCAACCCAGAACAAAAAATGTGCTTTGACGGACACTAAATAACTTTCCCAGCTACAACAGGACAGCGGTAACGAGAGATTTAGCGGGATATAAATTTGAGGCCTAGTATTTAGGCGCTGGGTGACAGCTATGGGTTTAGTGACAGAATTAGATTTGGAAATGCACAGTAGCGGGTGTGTGAAGTTATTCTGAATGACCCTATGTGCACCTTGAATATTATATACCCTTTTAGGGATAGATTTCAAATAGCTCTGATATAGCAGAAACCACTAAATTATGAAATTGCTAAATTGGGAATTGTATTTCAACCCAGAACAAGAAATGTGCTTGAACGGACACTAAATAACTCGCCCAGCTACAGCACTAAGGACAGATTTAGCGGGATATAAATTTGAGGCCTAGTATTTAGGCGCTGGGTGACAGGTATGGGTTTAGTGCCAGAATTAGACTTGGAAATACACAGTAGCGGGTGTGTGTGAAGTTATTCTGAATGACCCAATGTGCACCTTGAATATTATATACCCTTTTAGGGATAGATTTCAAATAGCTCTGATATAGCAGAAACCACTAAATTATGAAATTGCTAAATTGGGAATTGTACTTCAACCCAGAACAAAAAATGTGCTTTGACGGACACTAAATATCTTTCCAAGCAACAACAGTACAGCGGTAACGAGAGATTTAGCAGGATATAAATTTGAGGCCTAGTATTTAGGCGCTGGGTGACAGGTATGGGTTTAGTGCCAGAATTAGACTTGGAAATACACAGTAGCGGGTGTGTGTGAAGTTATTCTGAATGACCCAATGTGCACCTTGAATATTATATACCCTTTTAGGGATAGATTTCAAATAGCTCTGATATAGCAGAAACCACTAAATTATGAAATTGCTAAATTGGGAATTGTACTTCAACCCAGAACAAAAAATGTGCTTTGACGGACACTAAATATCTTTCCAAGCAACAACAGTACAGCGGTAACGAGAGATTTAGCAGGATATAAATTTGAGGCCTAGTATTTAGGCGCTGGGTGACAGGTATGGGTTTAGTGACAGAATTAGACTTGGAAATACACAGTAGCGGGTGTGTGTGAAGTTATTCTGAATGACCCAATGTGCACCTTGAATATTATATACCCTTTTAGGGATAGATTTCAAATAGCTCTGATATAGCAGAAACCACTAAATTATGAAATTGCTAAATTGGGAATTGTACTTCAACCCAGAACAAAAAATGTGCTTTGACGGACACTAAATATCTTTCCAAGCAACAACAGTACAGCGGTAACGAGAGATTTAGCAGGATATAAATTTGAGGCCTAGTATTTAGGCGCTGGGTGACAGGTATGGGTTTAGTGCCAGAATTAGACTTGGAAATACACAGTAGCGGGTGTGTGTGAAGTTATTCTGAATGACCCAATGTGCACCTTGAATATTATATACCCTTTTAGGGATAGATTTCAAATAGCTCTGATATAGCAGAAACCACTAAATTATGAAATTGCTAAATTGGGAATTGTACTTCAACCCAGAACAAAAAATGTGCTTTGACGGACACTAAATATCTTTCCAAGCAACAACAGTACAGCGGTAACGAGAGATTTAGCAGGATATAAATTTGAGGCCTAGTATTTAGGCGCTGGGTGACAGGTATGGGTTTAGTGACAGAATTAGACTTGGAAATACACAGTAGCGGGTGTGTGTGAAGTTATTCTGAATGACCCAATGTGCACCTTGAATATTATATACCCTTTTAGGGATAGATTTCAAATAGCTCTGATATAGCAGAAACCACTAAATTATGAAATTGCTAAATTGGGAATTGTACTTCAACCCAGAACAAAAAATGTGCTTTGACGGACACTAAATAACTTTCCCAGCTACAACAGGACAGCGGTAACGAGAGATTTAGCGGGATATAAATTTGAGGCCTAGTATTTAGGCGCTGGGTGACAGGTATGGGTTTAGTGACAGAATTAGACTTGGAAATACACAGTAGCGGGTGTGTGTGAAGTTATTCTGAATGACCCTATGTGCACCTTCAATATGATCTACCCTTTTAGGGATAGATTTCAAATAGCTCTGATATAGCAGAAACCACTAAATTATGAAATTGCTAAATTGGGAATTGTATTTCAACCCAGAACAAAAAATGTGCTTTGACGGACACTAAATAACTTTCCCAGCTACAACAGGACAGCGGTAACGAGAGATTTAGCAGGATATAAATTTGAGGCCTAGTATTTAGGCGCTGGGTGACAGGTATGGGTTTAGTGACAGAATTAGACTTGAAAATACACAGTAGCGGGTGTGTGTGAAGTTATTCTGAATGACCCAATGTGCACCTTGAATATTATATACCCTTTTAGGGATAGATTTCAAATAGCTCTGATATAGCAGAAACCACTAAATTATGAAATTGCTAAATTGGGAATTGTACTTCAACCCAGAACAAAAAATGTGCTTTGACGGACACTAAATAACTTTCCCAGCTACAACAGGACAGCGGTAACGAGAGATTTAGCAGGATATAAATTTGAGGCCTAGTATTTAGGCGCTGGGTGACAGGTATGGGTTTAGTGACAGAATTAGACTTGAAAATACACAGTAGCGGGTGTGTGTGAAGTTATTCTGAATGACCCAATGTGCACCTTGAATATTATATACCCTTTTAGGGATAGATTTCAAATAGCTCTGATATAGCAGAAACCACTAAATTATGAAATTGCTAAATTGGGAATTGTACTTCAACCCAGAACAAAAAATGTGCTTTGACGGACACTAAATAACTTTCCCAGCTACAACAGGACAGCGGTAACGAGAGATTTAGCGGGATATAAATTTGAGGCCTAGTATTTAGGCGCTGGGTGACCGGTATGGATTTAGTGACAGAATTAGACTGGGATATGGCCAAAAAATAACCACACTATTGCTGGTTAAATGCACTTGGTGACGGGCGCAGCTTGCCCCTGATGTAGTATATGGCCAAAAAATGAACAGACTATTGCTGGTTAAATGCACTTGGTGTCACAGCTTGACCAACCACACTACTGAGGGTTAAATGCACTTGGTGACGGGCGCAGCTTGCCCCTGATGTAGTATATGGCCAAAAAATAAACAGACTATTGCTGGTTAAATGCACTTGGTGTGACAGCTTCACCCTGATGTAGGCTTTAGCCAGAAAACAACCACACCATTGAGGGTTAAATGCACTTGGTGACAGGCGCAGCTTGCCCCTGATTTTGTATATGGCCAAAAAATGAACAGACTATTGCTGGTTAAATGCACTTGGTGTGACAGCTTCACCCTGATGTAGGCTTTAGCCAAAAAACAACCACACCATTGAGGGTTAAATGCACTTGGTGACAGGCGCAGCTTGCCCCTGATTTTGTATATGGCCAAAAAATGAACAGACTATTGCTGGTTAAATGCACTTGGTGTGACAGCTTCACCCTGATGTAGGCTTTAGCCAAAAAACAACCACACCATTGAGGGTTAAATGCACTTGGTGACAGGCGCAGCTTGCCCCTGATTTTGTATATGGCCAAAAAATGAACAGACTATTGCTGGTTAAATGCACTTGGTGTGACAGCTTCACCCTGATGTAGGCTTTAGCCAAAAAACAACCACACCATTGAGGGTTAAATGCACTTGGTGACAGGCGCAGCTTGCCCCTGATTTTGTATATGGCCAAAAAATGAACAGACTATTGCTGGTTAAATGCACTTGGTGTGACAGCTTCACCCTGATGTAGGCTTTAGCCAAAAAACAACCACACCATTGAGGGTTAAATGCACTTGGTCGCAGCTTGTGCTGGCGCACCACAAGACACAAAATGGCCGCCGATCACCCCAGAAAAATGTGACTGACAAACGGTCTGGGCAGCCTAAAAACAGTGAGCAATTGAGGATCAGCAGCTCAATGATCCACAGCTGCAGATCGATCAGTTAATCAAGTCCTTTGGAGGAGTTAATCTGCCTAATCTCGCCCTACTGTCGCAGCCGCAACCTCTCCCTACGCTAATCAGAGCAGAGTGACGGGCGGCGCTATGTGACTCCAGCTTAAATAGAGGCTGGGTCACATGGTGCTCTGGCCAATCACAGCCATGCCAATAGTAGGCATGGCTGTGACGGCCTCTTGGGGCAAGTAGTATGACGCTTGTTGATTGGCTGCTTTGCAGCCTTTCAAAAAGCGCCAAGAAAGCGTCACAAAAGCGCGAAGAAAGCGACGAACACCGAACCCGAACCCGGACTTTTACGAAAATGTCCGGGTTCGGGTCCGTGTCACGGACACCCCAAAATTCGGTACGAACCCGAACTATACAGTTCGAGTTCGCTCATCCCTAACCACTATCTATCTATCCATTGGAGTGCTCGAGTTTCTATACTGATATTGTTGAGGGCATGGAACCCACAATTCCAGCACCCACCTAATCAGGACAAGAGTGCCACGCCTTTTCTCTTGGAAATTTATCAAGACCAGCATTTTCTATGCCAGAGTTGATAGCCGCTGCGCTGCCAGAAGATGCGCCTAACTTATGGCAACTTTTGTAAATGAAGATAAATGTGTCGGGCCCCCCCTTACCACAGCCACTTTTGGAAAGTGATGAGGGTGGAGTAGGAACCAAAATCTTGTCACAATGAAACGTTACAAGCATGGGGTTTGCAACTTTTTTTGATGGTAAAATTGGAGTAGAGAGATAATATTTCTCCCCCTAAGTGTCCACTCTCCATCTATACAGAGAATGTGCATGTCTACTTTTAATTACCTTGTAAACTTTGTGTCATTGTATACATAGGGCATAGCAGAAATAAAATCTTATTATCAGCAGATTAACCAATACAAAATAGACCCTAGGTAGTTGTCTTCTGTTGGACCTTTGGGTCCCATTACTGTATAAATGTTTGGAGTACCAGAGGATCCTTCTGTAGGGAAATCTCAGCATGATCCATGCTTTAGTGCTGAGGAGCATCAGCCACCTCTTTCCTTTAAAAGGATGGAACTGTTGGTGGCACATATAGTACATTTGCCCATTCCAAATACATTCCTGTGCAGGCCAAATTTAGCATTGCATGTCAACCTTTAAAATAAAGTGGCCATCCATCATACATGGATGGAAAGGGTCCTCCCAAGCAAGAGCATCTCTTTCCTAGAGATCCTGCACTATGTCATCTGTACTGCTTATCATCTATGCCAGGAATGGCCAACCTGCGGCTCTCCAGCTGTTGTACAACTACAATTCCCACCATGCCCTGCTGTAGGCTGACAGCTGTAGGCAGTCTGGGCATGCTGGGAGTCGTAGTTTTGCAACAGCTGGATAGCCGCAGGTTGGCCATGCCTGATCTATGCCATACTATAATGATTAACTTACCCAGGAAATAATAATTGCACCCTAATAACTCGTTGCAGTATCTTCAGCACAAATAAGTGCATAGCAACTCTTCTCGTAATGCAATATTAGTTCTAACACCTCGCATGAGGGATGTTGTTGACCCACTATTCTTCACAGAACTATTCACACATTGGTAACATGTCTCATATTTGCTCATTGTTTGGGTCCAACCCACGTAATAAAATGCCATCCCTGAAAAGGGTTACAAAGAACTCTCTAATTCTCTAGGACTCCATTGAGAGCTATTAACTGCTGGCAACCCCCAATGTTTTACAACCTCTCCAGCACATCTACATGAACATTCGTAGTAACGGTCAATATAACACTATGAGAGTTATCGAAACAGCCAAGTCTCATGTGGATGACTGATAAATGTTAAAGTGGCAACATAACTTTTGGCTAACAATATGGTTATTAATAAATTGACAAGGTGCTGTCTAATGCCCAGTTTAAAAGGCATGTGAACCTCAGCCACTCTTAGGGTCCATTCACACGTCCGTAAGTGTTCTGCGGATCCGCAAAACACGGACACTGGCAATGTGCATTCCGCAATTTTCGGACCGCACATCGCCGGCACTATAATAGAAAAAGCCTAATCTTGTCTGCAATCGCGGATAAGAATAGGACATGTTCTATTTTTTTGCGGAAAGGGACGCACGGATGCGGAAGTGCGGATCCGCAAATGCGGAAGCAGACAGCACATTCCGGCCCCATTGAAAATGAATGGGTCTGCACCCGTTCCGCAAAATTGCGGAACGAATGCGGACCGATTTTGTGGACGTGTGAATGGACCCTTACACTGTCCAATCAGCGCAGAGAGTGTCAGAGTGTCTCCAACAGTATGTGCTCCTAAGACGGTGTAAGTCTCATTAGATGGAGGGGCGAGGGAATAAAAAAAGTTCAATTAGAGAACCACAATTAATAAAGGTACTGTACTCCTTTTGGGAGACATGACAGGTACTCTTTAAAAGTCTTCATTGGGCAATCCCTACTTTCACACTGGCGTTTCTGGGTCCACATGTGAGATCCGTTTCAAGGCTCTCACAAGCGTCCCAAAACGGATCAGTTAAGCCCCAATGCATTCTGAATGGATAAGGATCCGTTCAGAATGCATTAGTTTGGTCTCCGTTGCGTTTTTTAGACGGTCACTAAAATGCAGCTTGCAGCGTTTTGTGACTGTCTGACTATGCGGAGCCTAACGGATCTGTCTAGACCAGTGGTTCTCAACCTTTCTAAAGCCGTGACCCCTTAATACAGTTCCTCATGTTGTGGTGACCCCCAACCATTACATTTTTTTCCTTGCTACGTCATAACTAATTTTGCTACTGGTATGAATTGTAATGTAAATATCTGATATGCAGGATGTATTTTTATTGCTACAAATTGAACATAATTAAAGCAGAGTAATTAATCACAAAGACAAAATGTTGGCTACCCCTCAAATAAATAAATCAGTGGTGCTTCAAGTCTCCCCCAAATAAATAAATCAGAAGTGCTCAGGGTCCCCCAAATAAATAAATCTGAAGTGCTCAGGTCTCCCCCAAATAAATAAATCAGCGGTGCTCAGGGTCCCCCAAGTAAATAAATCAGTGGTGCTTCAAGTCTGCTTAAAATGTAAGAAGTACGGGACAAAACCCCACAGAAGCACTCCGTAGTGCTTCCGCAGGGTTCTGTTCCGCACCATTCCGCATCTCCGGATTTGCGGACCTATTCAAGTGATGCGGAATGTCAACGGGACGGCGTGCGTGTATTGCGGCCCGCATTTAGCGGGCCGCAATACAACAACGGGCCGCACACGCCAGTGTAAAAGAGGCCTTAGGGTACAGCAGGGGGCCTAGTTAGATTTGAGGGATGGCTCAGAGGGGTCGCCCTTGCGCTACCTTGGCCTAAAGCGTAGATCAGGCCAAGTAGGAGCATTTCAGGGCAAGACACCAGTCTTGACGTTGGGAGACCCCCTGTTACCGATAATCTACAATGTGGTAAGACCGTTCCTTTTCTTATATTGCGCACTGGTTTACTTGCACTACTTGCTGTGATTTTTGTTTAATAATTATTTTGTTGGGGTTTTTTTTTTTATTGAACGATTAAACGTTAAGTATTATAGATAGGACCATTTTTTGCTAATTGCTTCTGAATATAGGGTGCCTGACCTTTGTATCCCGTTAACCATATTTGACTTTAGTTGTGTTACGGTCTCTTTTCACGGACAGCAAACAGAAGTCTTAAAAAAGATAGGAAATAGAATGACTAAGTATATTAGAGAGTGGAAGAACATTTCATGATATAATCAGGGTGCAGGGTCCAATTGTGGGTGCAGTGGTTGCATCCCACCCATGTTCAGTGTCTGAGGGGCTCCACAGCCCACCTATCACGTACCCAGACAGAAGTACAATGAATGACACACAACAGAGATACTGAAACAGATGTTCCTCAAGTCTCTAGTGCAGCTTTCAGCAACTCGTATGCAATTATTTCTCATAACCTGTAGATGGCGCTTTCCTCCTAAGATATATGATTTATTGTCAGGGCTGAGTTCTAGGATAACATAATCTGCTGCAGTTTTATAAAGATAATATCATGTTTTTCATCTTTTGTGCATTATTCAGTTCTATTTAATGCAAATAGGGGCATCAACAGCACTACAGTAAGTCTCACGAGGCCCAAAAGACAATACAAAAAACCAAAAACAAACATGAAGGGCATAAATTAAAACAGATTTATTTAATATAGAATTTTCAAAAGCAACGATGCAAAGTTTGATGTTACATAAAAAGTATCCGTGCCCCAAAGATAATTACCAATGACACTTAAGATTACACAGACTGTGGCCTGACCTTGACATGACATGTACAATGACATCGCTAGGATATGCCCCCATGTCATTGTCTTATAGGTGGGGCTTCCACCGCTGGGACCCGCACCTGGTCTGGCCACCACCAAACGCTCTCCCCATAGAAGTGAATAGGAGTGCACCGTGCATGACTGGCCACCGCTCCCATTCACTTCTATGGGCCCGACGGAAATTTTCGGCGTCTCCATAGGAAATTAATAGAGGGGGGGCTGCTCATGCACATTGCGCCCTCCAGCACTTTTAGGGCTCTGTTCTCGATGTAGGTGGGACTTGCACCTATAAGACAATGGGGGCATGGATCCCATCAGGGAGCCCAGCATTTCAACAGACAATATACCCTACTATTTTGTGCAGCATTTTTAATTGATTCTGTGATAGAGGCTGACATACAGTGTTGTGCGAGGGTTTCTTGGGCCCACCAGAAGAAATTATTCTCAAGGGTCCAACCTCCATATCATGAATAAAGTGCAATATGGTTTAAATGAAAGAAATAGGCCCATAGGGGCAAGCTATTGGCTCCAAGATCAGCTCCAAGCAGAATTTTTCTCCTGGACTTTTGGGGCCTACTAAGACTTCAGAAACTGGGCCCAGTCCTCTTGCGCTCTGTTGGGTCAGTCTGACCCAGTAGCCTAATCCAAGTTTCTTTTCTGTTTCCTTCCAGCAGCCATCAAATGGTTTGTGCTTTCTGGACAATGTCTGTTCCTTAAGATATGTTCCCTAAGGATAAATTGAACACAGGTGGGGTCATTTATCAACATGGTGTAAAGTAGAAGTTGCTTAGTTGCCCATAGCAACCAATCAGATTCCACCTTTCATTTTCCAAAAGAGCTGTCCAAAATGAAAGGTGGAATCTGCCACTTCTACTTTACACCAGTTTGATAAATCTCCCCCAGGGTGCCCTTGCTGGGATGATCCCTAGGAATCAGTTGCAATCTGTAAGGGAATCTGGTACCGAGGGAAAGACTTATCATTCCTTGTGCACCTGAAAAGTGACGTAAAAAATTTGCAGGTGTGACTTTTTATCGGGGACTTGTCGCATGTCCCCCTTTTTCGCCATCCTTACCGATTTTCTAAAAGGGAACGGGGAAGAGGGTGTGGCCAGCCGCTGCAAAAAATGTATCTTCATTTACACCAGTTTTGTAACATAAATGAAGCCAGAAATCTCAGAAAGCACTAAGCTGTCGTAGATTTATGGTTAGGACCAGGGACTGCAGGAAGATACACCTAATTTATGACAGCAGCTCAGGGGTTTATCAAGACAAATGCAAAAAGCGCCAGTCTGGATAAATCTCTCCCCAAGTGTTTAATTTCCCTGCAGCACCACCCCAGGTGAAATGAAGCATTACACAGCTCCCAAATAATAGATGGACCGGTCTGGCCTCGAGGAGAAAGAGGGTGGTTTTGTAACTCTGAGTAGGAACTGCCTCAATCGATTGACTCTGTGCGCTTAGTTCACAGTCACTCAGTTGTTCTACTTACCTTTGTTGTAAACATTGGTTGGCACTTGGACATCACTCAATGTGACGTTTACATGTAGGTTATTAAAATGGTCATTCGGTAGAAGCAAAAACTCTTTTCCCAGCTCGACAAAATTTCCATCTTCATCCCGCTCATTTATGAGGACTGCATTGAAGTATTCATACTGGGAAGAAAGAAAGGCAATAATCTGCATTACTTCTGGGAAACCTTCTCATCCATTTCAGCTTATTACGTCAATATTAGAGAAGAGCGAATTGATTCTTTAGAATCTAAATCTGACCCGAATTAAAAAAAAAAAAAAAAAAACTTGTTAGAATCAGAATTTCCTGAGATTCGATTCAGCCAAATTTTTCTGTGTGAGAGAGAGATTTTTCCAGTCGTTCAAAGTGCTTTTATTTCAAGTAGAATCAATTCATACCTGAATCGAATACCAAGCTCGAATTGGATTAATGAGACCTGAAACAAATTTTAAGAAATTCAACCGTGTCTAGTCAATATCTTAATTAAAAAATAATAATAATAATAATAATAATAACAGTAATAAAACTTTATTCTGAGTTATCTGATGTACTATTTGCCAAATTCAAGTTTTTCGACTTTTACTAACTTGAGTTGCACTTACTGTCAATAGGAGAGATTTCGAAAAGTTGCACATTTGGCTTAATCCCAATTTATTTCTACTCAACGCCCAGGTGATGGTTTAAAAATGGGTCCCCTGCACTCGGCCCCTGAAATTCAGCACGGTAGCTGCCCGAATGACAACCAATCAATTGTCTAATCCTTAGAGGGATTTGAAAGGACTGTATTTTTGGTCTATGTTTCGATATGCATTTTTTGCGGATCGCTCCCGGCCACATTAATTTTTATGGGGCCACAAAAAAGGCGTCCAGCACATGGATGTCTTCTGTCTTCTGTGTGCTGTCCACATACGTGCTGCCATTCTGCAGATTATAAAACATATCCTATTCGCGCCCATTTTGCGGACAAGAATAGGCAGTTCTATAATAGGGCGCGCAGAAAATGTGAGATGCACACAGCCAGTATCCACAAAACGGATATGATCATGTGAACCAGGGGCGTAACTACCATAGTGGCAGACCATGCGACTGCTATAGGACCCAGGGCAAGAGGGGGCCCAGTCTTAGTTGGTATTATCTCCTCTTCTACTGGAGGTGAAAACTTGTTCAGACTCTACCCTCTAAAGGAACAACTTTTAGCAAATGAGGCAGTGGAAAAAATGGCCCAAGGGTCATTGAAAGGGGTTTAGATGGAAACCCCCCTGTCCTGTGGGGGGGGGGGGCTGGTTTTATCCTTGCTATGGGGCCCTTACTTCTCTATGTACACCACTGATGTGAACGGTCCCTTATAGTGAAATTTATAGATATTTGCACATCTATGGTCCATGTCTTCACCACTTAACAATATAACAGAATATTTACTGCATCCTCCACATCTACACAATGACTTCTCGCAGAGGGCATCCTGTCCTCATGGATTGCACGCTATTTCCTGGTAAAAGATAAGCCGGGATAGTTTTGACAAAATATATTGATTCTTTTTGACCTACTGCAAAAAAAAAAAAACAGATGCCATGAGACTGCAGCGTTCAGCTTACCCTTCCTTATCTCATATGATAGTTGGAGACTTAAGAGGAAGCCGGGCTAATTAACAAAGATAAAACTAATGAAAATAGAAAGTGTTAAATCCCATCATCTAATTATAAGCCAGATACAAAAGCCAGGCCATTCTGATGCAGGACATAGAAGGATCATTGAACTTAATACACTGTAATGTAACACAAGTTACATTATATACAGGAGCCAAGGATACGGACTCAAGACGTTTATGGTAAAGTTCCTGGACTGTGAAGAGTCAATATACTGGGCTTCTGCTTCTTGAAAGTCTTCACCCGGGCACTTCAAACATAAAATTAGGTAAGGTCTCAAGGTGGACAGTTATCGAAAAATATTTTATAAAAAGTAAAAATAAAACAATATTGAAACATCAGTAGTGTTACACGGTAATAAACAACATATTCTTTTTTATTAAAAGGTACCTTATTAATATTCTGTACATTAGTATGGTAGGCTATTTATTCACATTGTAATTCAAAATATTAGCAGGCAGGCACGCGTTCAACGGGAGTACGTATTTATTAATCTAAAATATTAAAATTGATAAAAATCTGATATAAAAAAATCTAAACACATGTAAAAATAAAAATCATCAAGAAAAGTACAATAGCAGCATAGATATATTGATAATGCGCATTATCTAGTATTACATAAACTGTAGTAATAGCTTCCAGATATTCGCAAACTTGATAAGTGTATATCACTGTAATGTGTACACTATGACAAATGTATGTCCTTATATCAGTAGCGGCATTTTCAGATTATTACTCACTCCTCAAACGGGAATAACAAAAATGTCATTGGGACCACTGCAATCGAGGGTCATTCAGTCCATAAAACTGGAGATACTTATGATGTCGGCATTTTCTAACTTGAAAGGAATTATAAGGACGACTTATTTGCAAGGGTAAGTCAGTTTCAGACTGGTGTACCTGGACATGGAGTGTGGTAGCGCACGTAGCCTCTGTGTGTGAGCATAAACGTTGGTGCTTACCTTACTAAGGTCCTTCCCCAGTGACCGTCGTCGTAGAAGTTCTGAGTGATGGTATCCAGAAACAATGTAATGGATTAAATCCAGTGCCTCTGTTAATGTCCGTATTGAAGCTGTTGCTCACTTTTATCTTTTATGGTATTGTAATATAGTCCTATATGCCTTTATCGTGCTTGCAAGCCAAAAGATAAGTTCCGACAGCGCTGCAAACCGCCGGTCTGAATTGACCTACAGTTTGCAGAGATCGCCGATACGGGGGGGTCACAGGACCCCCCTCGGCATTGTCTCAGGTTGCCTGATTGATTTCAGGAGGCACCCAGTTCCGATCACTGCCTGCCGCACGGTGGTGATCGGAAATACACATGACGTATCGGTACGCCATGTGTCCTTAAGTACCGGGACATCATGACATACCGGTACGTCATGTGTCCCCAACAGGTTAAAGAGCATCTTTCAATGTGAATATCCCAAATTGATAAATTAGGACATTTAAAAATATATATATTTATCCTACCCCTGCATTTCTGCAGGTAAGTAATATTTTTGAGACAACTGTGGGGCCTAGTCTGCTTTGTGTCTGGGGCTGGGAAGTTTATGCTAGAAGAAACCTCCCGCTACAATGGAAGACTAAACTTTGCCCATCTGAACTACGCCCCTTGTTCTCCGCCACATTTCTTTTGGACTATCTGTTTCCACAGTTTAACCAATAATCACAAGATAACAGATATGCGTCTCTTTCGATTTGTTCTCCTTTTTTCACCTTTCATTGAATAAGCCCCACAATTCTGGTAAGAAATGTTCTTGACTAATAGCATCAGAAGGAGGCAGAAGATTTAGTAACACAATTACTTACAGTTACAGCCGGATCGGTGTCAAGACTTTTTTACTTCTGCACATCATATTAGATCTGACATTTTTACTGCTGTATTTTTCTCTTTTAGTACATGGTAAAAATGTTAGGCTTCAATAAAAATGTGCTGCCCGCGATGGGCGACGAGATAAATTACAGCAGCTTTATATGAACCAAACTTAATTGTAACAGCAAAACGAGAAAGACTGTTGTAAATAATAGAATGTGAGGTGCACAAAGAAAAATGTTTCCTCTGTGGTTTTCGACGGATTCGCTGTGCATCACAATTCTGCATAATTTATCTGTGCTCGGTATAAGATTCTCGATGGTTCAGTAGTAAAGCATCCATACAACCTAGAGCAGCATACCATTCGCAAGGTATAAGGTACATTTCCAGACAGAGCAGGGGTGAGCTCTGGATGTGTCCATTTTTATTAGAAATGATACACAACATTTAAAAGGAATGTGTCATCAGAAAATGACCTATTGTTTAACCCACACTTTTTTTTTCAAATTTTTTGTGATTTTCTATTTCATTTTCCATATCACTATCTCTTTTAATACAAAAATAAAATCTGAAATCAGGCAGTTTTCACACAGGCCACTGGGCCTAATAATATGTTCTGACTCCTGAGGAAGCAGAACGGCGAAACGTACGCCAAGGAGGCAGCGTCCACTTTTCCTGTCACTATCTGGTATGATAATCTTTCTTTACTTTAGTTATCTTTCAAGACATTTCATTATCATTTGGCCTTGGTTCATGGCGTCAGAGAGTGTGGTCTTTTTTGAGTACATTGACATATTTTTAGAGGGTGGATCTCTCTGTTATACTTAATTCAGTGTATAGTATGTTCACTATATTTCATTCTATGCCCAGTACTTTTCCATAGACTTATTACTCTTAGGTGTACTAATTCAGGTCAGGTGGCACTTCCAATTGGATATTTCCACTATATGCTAACCATTATTATGAAATTTATATGATTATGATTTGTTATTTTTTTATTTCTGCTTGTTTGAATAAACATTATATTTTTAATCTATGGGAAGTGAATTTACTCTTTTTTTGCGTGATATTTATACAATAATAATAGAGTATCCCAGTTACAGTAATTGTATCAGAATTTGACATATTGGTGAGTAACCATGTACTAGTTTAGTAGCTCTTCTCTGAACTCTCTCTCCAAAGTATCAATATCCTTCTGGAGATACGGTCTCCAGTACTGAGCACAATACTCCAAATGAGGTCTCACTAGTGCTCTGTAGAGCGGCATGAGCACCTCCCTCTTTCTACTGGTAATGCCTCTCCCTATACACCCAAGCATCCTGCTAGCATTTCCTGCTGCTCTATGACATTGTCTGCCTACCTTTAAGTCTTCTGAAATAATGACCCTAAATCCCTTTCCTCAGATACTGAGGTTAGGACTGTATCACTGATTTTATATTCTGCTCTTGGGTTTTTACGCCCCAGGTGCATTATCTTGCACTTATCAACATAAAATTTTAGTTGCCAGATTTTTTACCATTTCACTAGTTTTCCTAAATCCTTTTCCATTTGGTGTATCCCTCCAGGAACATCAACCCTGTTACAAATCTTTGTGTCATCAGCAAAAAGACACACCTTACCATCGAGGCCTTCTGCAATTTCGCTGATAAAGATATTAAACAATATGGGTCCCAGAACAGATCCCTGAGGTACCCCACTGGTAACAAGACCCTGGTCTGAATATACTCCATTGACTACTGTCCCTCAGCCACTGCCTAATCCATTGTAGAGTGAGTCTATATAA
The DNA here is from genome assembly GCF_014858855.1 of Bufo gargarizans. NCBI lineage: Eukaryota > Metazoa > Chordata > Amphibia > Anura > Bufonidae > Bufo > Bufo gargarizans. The sequence continues at coordinate 182,418,819 of NC_058086.1, forward strand.
TATAAAGTTCTATTGAGTCCAGAAAACAAATACATTTATTATTCTGACACGTTATTCCAGCAGAGAAAAAGAAACGTAAATTGTAATATAAATGATATTAAACTGCTCAGACTCCGCACTTGCTACTTGAATGATCACCCATTTATTAGCACCCAATGTAATGGATTTTAAATGACTATTTTAATGGGTAATTAATACTTTTAATGTACCTTACTATTGTGATTACTTTTATGCAAATGTGTAGTGATAATGGTCTCGGACACTATTACATTCATCTATCATCATTTCAGTAGACGAGTGCCCTTGGACACACTTCACGGGTCACCCAGAACCCTATACATACTGTACCTTCCAATCCGCACTTAACTCTTTATGAGCTGATTGGATTGTAAATATGACTTCATAGAGCTATAGATCTACATTGTGCATGGCATGTTCATAAGGGATTTGTAGTCAAAATTAATAATACCCGTTTTTTTTGTTAGTTTTTTTTAGAATTGCCTTCTTGCTGGTTTTAGCAGTTTATATAGCTGCCCATATCCAGGCTTGTCAATGTGGTGCATTAGGCTACTTTCACATTGGCGTTTTTGCTGGATCTTTGGCGTTTGGAGCAAAAACACTTCACCGCTCATGGAGCAAAAACACTTCCGTCATGATAACACTACCGGCTGCATCAGTTATGAACGGATCCGGTTGTATTATCTCAAAAATAGCCATGACGGTTCAGTTTTCTTTTGTGTCCGAGAAAAAGCATCCGGCATGAAACACAATGTAGGTCAATGATGCCAAATCCGTTTTCTCCGCATCCCATGACGTACTCAAAAACGCTGCTCGCAGCACTTTTGTGTGCGTCATGGGAACACAATGAAACGGAACGGAATACATTCTGGTGACTCCGTTCCCTTCAGTTGACAATGAATGAGGACAAAACTGAAGGGTTTTCCTCCAGTATTGAGATCCTGTGATGGATCTTAACAGCGGAAAGGGAAAGTGCACATGTGAAAATACACTTACCCTGTAAACTATCATAGTTAACCAGTTCATCACCGGGCCATTTACCCCCCTTCCCGACCAAGTGCATTTTCTTTATTTTTTTTTCTTTATATACACGCATCTTTGAAAGGAATAACTTATTTTTAATAACTTTTTTTTTCATTTGTTTATGTAAAATAGTTTTTGTGCCTTTTTCGGTGAGACACAGGGCTCTTGTTTTACGTAATTTTTATTTCAAGTTTTTTTTGTTTTTTTATACTTTTATAAAAAAAGGGATATGTTTTTCACGTTTTAAAATTTATTTTGGTAATAGCAGAACATACTACTAACGGGATTTTGCGCGGTTTCTTCAATCAAGATTCTACGCGAGTTAATAAAAAAGGTGATAATTTTATTTTATTTTTGTTTTAATGCCATTTTTTTAAAAATAGATTCGTTATCACGAAGCGTGAGGAAATTTGGCTTCTTGGAAAATCTAATTTTTCCTGAAATTTGTATCGAAGTCAATTTATTTGACTTTGATTTGCTCGACACTAATTGCCTCATGCAACAGGTCAGCCAGTTTCATAGGTACAAAATCTATTGACAGAAGCCCTTTAAAGTCTTATTTTTTCCTGGTGGAAAAAAATTGAAGAACTTTCCCCTTTGGCAACATTGAAGATGAAAACGTGCTTATTGGGGCAGATTAACTAATCCTATAGATGGTGTAAACCAGGCATCCTCAAACTGCGGCCCTCCAGCTGTTGTAAAACTACAACTCCCACAATGCCCTGCTGTAGACTGATACCTGTAGGCTGTTCGGGCATTGTGGGAGTTATAGTTTTGCAACAGCTGGAGGTCCACAGTTTGAGGATGCCCGGTGTAAACTGTGAAAGGCTGTCGAGACCTGCACCAAATTTATCATAGTGGTTTAGGCTGGATGATAAATTTCCGTCAGGGATAGACAGTTTTGTCTAACCTCATACCACCTATTGGTTGCCATATTTTGAGACCGAATTTTACAACATAATTGTGGAACAATGTGTTGCACAGTAGACCACGCCCACTTTATCTGAAGTCACACCTCTTTTTGGGTAAGCCATGCTCCCTTGTTGGGATAGGCACATATCATGTCTGCAAACCTGGATTCCCCCGAGTTGGTCTAAATTCCACCATATTTGGTCCAAGGTGTGCCAGAATCACGGTGCACTCACAAGTAAGGTGGGCTATCATCTTTTAGGGGGCTGTGCCACTGGTTTAGAGAAGGTTGATCGGGTGCTCTTTACATTTTAAAGGATTTGAACACTTTTACAATCAATGTTCTTGTTGCCCCAATGTGTAAACAGCTGCTATGCAGACCTGTGTGTCCCATAGTTGCAGACTACAAATAAACCTTGAAAGCATGTGTTACTACTAGATCTGTAAATTTCCAAGAAGAGGCGGCAGAGAAAGCATAAAAACACATAACAGCTGGACCAGACTACACAGAGGGTTTGTTTGTAGTCTGTCACCATGTAAACACATAGACAACACCAATCGCTGATGTGTGTGCAAGACACTGGGAAACTTGCTTTGTGCTAAAAAAGGAATGAAATGAATAACACAAAAACTTACTTAATACGCTCGCTTATGTAGATGTTATCCTTGGTTAGATTCAGACCCTTGACCCCAGGACAACAGTGCTAATGGCTAAGGGTGGGTTCGCATTAGCATTAGGGAATTCCATTCCAGAGTTATAACGGAGTATAATGGAATTTTATAACGGCATGCACTACAGAACCCTTTAAGAGGCAGTCCGTGTTGCTCCATCCTAATACATTTTTATGGGCACAAATAACGGTTCCGTTTTATTTTGTTATACATGATGGAAAAAAAAGTCCCTAAAATTCCGTTATAATGGAACACTATAATGGAATTTCTAACTCTGAGGGCTCATGCACATGAATGTATTTTCTTTCCGTGTCCGTTCCATTTTTTTGGCAGACCGTATGCGGAACCATTTATTTCAATGGGTTCCCAAAAATAATAGACGTTACTCTGTGTGCATTCCGTTTGTCCATTCCGTAAAAGGATAGAACATGTCCTATTATTGTCCGCATTACGGACAAAGATAGGACTGTTCTATTAGGGGCCAGCTGTTCCGTTCCGCAAAAAACGGAATGCACACGGACATTATCCGTATTTTTTTGCGGATACCGTGTTTTGTGGACTACAAAATACATACGGTCGTGTGCATGAGCCCTTATGCGAACCCGCCCCAAGCCATCATGCTGCCCATGACCCCTTCCACAGGTGTCAGCTGGGTGAAATGAATCCTGTGCTTCATTTAGTTACTCCATGGGACATAGTAACATGGTAACATAGTTTATAAGGCTGAAAAAAGCCCTCTGTCCATCCTGTTCGGCCTGTTTCCTGCAAGTTGATCCAGAGGAAGGCAAAAAACCCTGTGAGTAAGAAGCCAATTTTCCTCATTTTAGTGGAAAAAATTCCTGCCCAACTCCAATCAGGCAATCGGAATAACTCCCTGGATCAACGACCCCTCTCCGGAAATCTAGTAACTGTAAAGCCTCATGCAGACGTCCGTGGAACGCGGTCCGTGAGATACCGGACTGGCATTGCAGGAGCGCACGGTGCCATAGCAACCAATGACGCTGTGCGCTCCTGCAATGCCAGTCCGGTATCTCACGGACCGTGTTCCAAGGACGTCTTCATGAGGCTTAACCGGTAATATTATTACACTCCAGAAATACATCCAGGACCAGGAAATGCTTTATTTTCAGCCCCCTTTTGGGGCACTTTGAGGGTCTAGTGTACACACTGATAGAGCTCCATTAGGGAATCACACTGATATCCTTATTTGAATAGATCTGTCGCAGTGACCGTTCACTTAAAGGAGTTCTTCCTCCACCTGCCGTAATAAAATTCTCGGCTTGTAGCGATCTCTCAGATTAGCGTTCTCTACATTAGACGCCGAGTTCACTTTAAATCAACAAATTCAGGCTGCAAATCTCTCTCTAAGAAATACTTTATATGTTAATCAAACACTGGATTATGTTCAGAAATGGAAGAACAAGCTTAGTGTTTAGTGCCGCGGCTAAGATGTGTTAATTCCTCGCTAGACGGAGAATGTAAATACTCTGACAGACATGCAGCAATTTGAATAAAATTATTTCTAGAACGAACTGGATAGTTTTCGCAAAACCCCATATGCAATTAATATTTTGCCGAACGCTAACGGATCCTGTCGTTCTGCAAATCACTGGTCAAAACCAGTTTTGTTTTTCATACAGGGAAAATTATAGCCGTGAAATCTGCGCATTTACCATGCACTGTGTTGGAAGGATATTACCAATCTGATAATTGAAAGAGTGATGAAAAACTTAGCAGGAAAAAATAAGACATTTAATTCCTTAAATGTAAATTAATTACATCCTTTTAAATGCTGTCTCGATGATTATTATGAATGCAAGAGATTTTGCAGATAATTGCTCTCTTTGTAAAAGTTCTTAATCTTCACTTTGTATAAATCATTGCCTACCACCACCCAGGGGTGACGCTGTAATTGATATTCCCCACTGCCTAGTGTAAGGGGGTTAATGATTAAATGCATTTAAAATAGCACCATATATATATATATATAAAAACACATTATAGCAAAAAGCCACCATATTGTTATTTCCTACAAAAGGTATAATGTTCTTACACCTGAATGGGTTCCCCCCAATCTCTGGGCCCCATAGCAAGTGCTATGGCTGCCATGGCTATAGCTACGCCCACTCCACCACCCACCCTTTTTATTACTAGAGATGAGTGAAGTTTTGAAAAATTTGATTCAGTAACTTTGCCAAAGTTCACCAGGAAATTTGATTCATTCCAAAATAATTCTTCACAAATCTCTATAAATCAGGTATACCCAGGCCACTCTGCCTTAGGGTATGGCAAAATGGAGCAGCCGTGCTGCCGGCGGGTTGTGGCCATGTTGTGGTGAAGAACCCCACAGCCAATTAGCCCCCATCTGCCTTTCATTTGATAATGAAGACCGCATTATATAGTCCTTCTTCATTGTCTTCTTCATATGGCCACATGGTACCTTTAAAAAGGAGCTGTTGCTGGTATGGCGTTTGGTTGGGAAAGTGGGGGCACAATATGCAAATTATTGCTGTTCTGGCCTGCAATATCCTCCAGGTTATTTGACACTGAATATTAATCATCTCTGGCATACCCACTTCTCCAACCCCAGCGCTCTCCTGCCGTACAGGTGGGAGCCCTTCTTCTGCCATCTGCTTTTCCTCCTTTTCCACATCATCTAATATCGATGAGAATATGTCATTAGGAATGTCCAGCCCCTACTCCCTTTCATCTTGCTGACTTTTCTAGGACATGGAGACTTTGAAGGATGATTTGGAAGAAGTAAGATCAGCAAAAGATGAGGATGGTCTTCATTAAGACCTGGCCCCCCCTAAGGGGTGCAGACTGAATGGTATTGGTTGGGACACTGGCACCAGAATAATAAAGGCTTACATCTTATTGGCATTGAATTACATATCTTAGTTCACAGCTGATGTAGGAATAAGTAAATGTGGGAATAAATAAATAAAACTGATGCAGAATAAGTCTCCCTGCACGCTCCCTGCATGCTCCCTGCGCTCTCCCTGCACTCTCCCTACACTCTCCCTACACTCTCCCTGCACTCTGCCTACACTCTCCCTGCACTCTCCCTACACTCTCCCTGCACTCTCCCTACACTCTCCCTGCACTCTCCCTCTCCAATATTCTTCTATTAATCAGCTATGCTCAGCTCACAAGACAATGGCAGAGACTGCGTGGGATGTGAGTTTCATAGGGCTGTGACATCACTGGGGATGTATATCTGCAAATTGGCTGGCTGCACAGCATTATTTGTTATCTTGAGTTCCCGGGCTTGTCTCCTCTACACTTAGTTTCACCTTGTAACATGTGCATTTTAGGAAAAGTGATTTGTTACCATGAACCACGAAGAAAATTCAAAATAATTTAGAATGGAAGTTTTCCTAAACTTCACACAGAATTCCATTTCAGATGCTCCTCTCAACACTATTTATTATGTATCTGAATCAAAGGGACAAATTCACTAATCTTGTATAAAGTGTAGACAGCATAAAGTTATAGAGGTATTCCGATGCAGACATAAGTGGCATTTTGCTAGGATTTTCCTCCAATGTCAGAGCAAGTCCCCCAAAGTGAAGGAGACCGCACCTCATAAGTGTAGCCAACCTCCATTCACTGTTATGGGAGTTATGTCAGTTCCAAAGAGGTGAATAGAGAGGTGCGCTTGCATGCACTGTGCACTCTCCATTTACTGCTACAGAACGTCCGAACATAGCCAAGAGCGTCTGTTTGGCTATATTCGGAACTCTCATACAGGTGAATTGAGAGCATGCTGCACATGCACTTTTCTTTGCTTCGGAGTCGCCGTTCTGGAGGTAGAAGTGGGCCTGCACTTTGCATTCCATCCAAGAATTCCTTTATATTCCGTTATAACTCTGTTACAGTGAAACACTAGGACGGACTTCCTATCGCTGGTGAGAACCCGCCCTCAGCTGGGGAGTGTCTGACAACCATGTCGGTGACTGTCGGCAATGTGTTCATCACGTTCTTCCAAACTGAACATGTAATTTATTATAAACTGTCTATAAATGTCAAGTAGGGGGATCCCTATCAGCGTTTCTGGAAAAGAGAGGGTTAAAACAACATGCTAACGAGGAGTAACGAGCCCAATAACAACTTTAGCTTGGAATTTTTAACCCTTTCAATTCCAGAGAACGCAGCTTAGAGGGAACAGTGATCCTCATACGCTTGTTCTCCAGGGTCCTGTGCAGTCCATGTGCTTGAAACGCGTTTCAGTGTTTCTTCCGCAATGAATAAGATGTCACAGCGTGTGTCTTATGGACTGACATATGGTAAGAATGTTGCAAAAAAAGACCGGCACTTCGCAATAGATGAGTGTGTTATAGTGGATTTATAGGTCGCATATTACAGCATAGTGACGCGTTTCAGCACCATCAGACTATTGAAAGCACACTGGTGCTGAAACGCGTCACTATGCTGTAATATGTGACCAATAAATCCACTATAACACAGTCATCTATTGCGAAGTGCCGGTCTTTTTTGCAACATTGTTTCCTTGGACGCCAGACCGCTGACACATGCACCGCATATTGTGAAGCTGTGCCGACCAGTTATCTACTTGGACTGACGTATGGTAAGATGATGCTTTTACCTACATATCTAACATTTCCAGTTAACTTTCTGTGTATAGACGAGCGGGTAAGAAACCTCAGACACTCACTTCTTAGCTACACCACTGGGGCTGTAACACAGCCAAACAATAAGAGCACAGTGTAAAAAATTGAGTACATCTGTTGCCATGCACTTTTATGCTATGTTCTATTTATAATTTTTTATATGATGTTTTTATTCCCAGTTTGCAAACCCATCAGAAAATAAAATTTGGCGATTTTAGCATGTGAGCAATGATTAAACTACTGCTTTGCTCCTCTTGATGAATTTGACTCCACTTTTATTTTGGCTTGTACAATAACCTCCAGTGTAGAAACTACAGCTCAACCCTGCCATCTAGTGGCACCAGTCTGCACTGCCCGCATTACTGTAGTAATTACACTTTCTATGAACCAAAGGCAAACTAATTAAGTGCAAAATATCTAAGACCGATGGGGTTTGACAAGATTTGACATTTTCAAGCGTTTATTGATGATGTTAACAAGGCAAAAAGGGTTCTGGATTCTTTTTATAATATGCATCCATTTAGAATTTTTTATTGACTTGGAAATTCCGAGTTATAAAAATATATTCTGTTTTGGTTTGATAAGAGGATTTAGCACGCCATGTTATGGGAAGTCATAAACATGATTTAAGCAGAACCTTACAGCAGAAGCATTGTCATGTGTAAAATTCTAGTATTCTAGGGGCTTTTATGTGTCTGGCGCATTGAGTTTTGAACCCAGGAATTTTTATATATATACAGTAAGGAATTTTGATTTGCTTTGAGCATCATTTTTTGCATAGTGGGATTTTAGCTACAGAAGCAATTGCAGCTAGCGTCAGCGACACGGTGACTGAATGTTACAAAGTCATACGACATGGCTGAGCGATGCATACAGACGCCGGCTGCTGGAGAACCGACCTCTTTGCCCCCACAAAAATTCAAACAAAAATCATTACTTTGTTTAATTAACTTTCTTACAATACAAGGGCTCGTTCTGTCTCAATTCAGTGAACCTAAACATGCCGGCGGAGCAATTAATAGGGAAGCATTAATCTGTAGGAACCTTACACCTGACACGCTGTATAATGAGCTGCATTCTGCAGGCAAACATTAACACTTAATGGGCTAGTAAACCGCAGATAACTGACTTAGTCATCTGTTAGGGTTTACGCATGCAGAGCGTGTTGGCGGCTTGTAGCCAGATGTAGTTCATTTATGTTATTATGTTACCACAAGGCCACTATGTAATACAGTTCTGTACTGACACTGTGTAGAGTCATATGGTGATATGGAGATACTTAAAGAGGACCTTTCACCGATCCTGACATTGTGAACTAAATATACAGACATGTAGAGCGGCGCCCGGGGATCTCACTGCACTTACTATTATCCCTGGGCGCTGCTCCGTTCTCCGGATATGCCCTCCGGTATCTTCGGTCAGAAGGTTATAGTAGGCAGAGATTTCGGTCACTAAGTTATAGTGGGCGGAGTCTGCCCTTGTTCTGCTGTAGCGCTGGCCAATCGCAGCACAGAGCTCACAGCCTGGGAGGTTATTTTCTCCCAGGCTGTGAGCTCTGCGATGCGATTGGCCAGCGCTACAGCAGAACAAGGGCAGACTCCGCCTACTATAACTTAGTGACTGAAGATTCCGGAGGGCATAGCAGGAGAACAGAGCGGCGCCCAGGGATAATAGTAAGTGCAGTGAGATCCCCGGGCGCTGCTCTACATGTCTGTATACTGTGAGACAGTGACAGGTCTCACGCAGCTTAGAGGAAAGGAAGGGGTGGATAGTGCGGTTCACACCCCTATTCCACCACAGGTGAGGCAAGCTGGAGATAATAAGGGCTGGCATAAAGCACCTCCCAGGGTGTCAGCAAGGGGGAAGTGTTGTCTTGGGACAGAGACTGTGACAGAGGCCTGGAGGCTCTGTGAGTGTGGTCTCAGCCCGGCAAGGCTGAGGGGCCACGAGGCTGGGTGGTAGCCTGGAGTTGGGGGACGTAGCGACGCCTGGGAGGGTCGCACGGCCATAGTCAGGCAGACTACTGAGCCCAAATCCCCCACAAGAAACAGTTAACTGGAGTTTGTCAGGATGGCCGAGTGGTCTAAGGCGCCAGACTCAAGTGGGACATTGGCTGACAAAGCCGCATGAGTTCACAAGGTGTGAACTCTGACCTAGGTGAGTCAGGAAACTTTGTGTTTAGTTAGAGCCTGGACGGGCGAGTGTTTATTATTTTGTCATTTTGTTGTTGCTGATGTTGCACAATAAATGCAATGTTTGGACATTATATACGTGTCTGGTGAAGTAACCTATGAGAATGACCCCCGGAGAAGAGCTAAACCCCCACAATACTTAGTTCAGAATGTCAGGATCGGTGAAAGGTCCTCTTTAAAGAGGACCTTTCACTAGAATCAAACATCTAAACTAACTATACAGACGTGTAGAGCGGCGCCCAGTGATTCCCCTGCACTTACTGTTATACCTGGGCACCGCTCCGTTCTCCCGGTATAGCCGCCGGTATCTTCATAGTTAGGCTCCACCCAGGGGAACCTGCCGGCGTCTCCTTCTCCTATGCTGTAGCGCTGGCCAATGGCAGCGCTCAGCTCATAGCCTGAGAGGCTTTTTTTCTCTCAGGCTATGAGCTGAGCGCTGCGATTGGCCAGCGCTACAGCCTGGGAGAAGGAGACGCCGGCAGGTTCCCCTGGGTGGAGCCTAACTATGAAGATACCGGCGGCTATACCGGGAGAACGGAGCGGCGCCCAGGGATAATAGTAAGTGCAGGGGGATCCTTGGGCGCCGCTCTCCATGTCTGTATAGTTAGTTTAGATGTTTTATTCTAGTGAAAGGTCCTCTTTAAGCTGGACCTTCAATAGCTGTCAGACAAAGGCTCACTTGGCTGGCGGCTATCTCTCTTCACTCCCCTATATACATAGATGCTTATTTGGGCTGTGAATGTATATGGTGTCAATGAGGAGAGAGGAGAAATCTGCTGCCAGACACTCACAGTTCTCCCAGGAGAACAAAAGACTTGAGCCATGAAATTGAACACACCCAATCCTTCTCTCCCACAATATCATCTGTTGGGGGTAAGTCAGGAGCTCCCCATACACATTATATGGGTTTTCCAAGACTTAAACTATCTGATCAGTGGGAGTCCGACACCTTGGAACCCCGCCGATCAGCTATTTGAGAAGGCCGCGGCAATCACAGTAGCGCTGCAACCATCTCTTAGCTTTCCCTATGCCAAGTGATGACATGTTCATCGGTCACATGGCCTAGGCACAGCTCAACCCCTTACAAGTAAAGGGAGATGAGCTGCGATACCAAGCCTAGCCACTATACAGCTGATCGGCGGGGGTCCACTGATCAGATACTGATGACCTAGATGATACGTCTTCAGTATATAAGTTTTAAATCGTTGGCCAGTTTTGCCAATAATGGGTCCAGCCATCTGGCCCATTATACTGTAATGTGTATGGGAAACTTAGCTTGTAATGACTGCACTCACAGCACTCATGTGAATACAGTACAGTAGAGATGCAGTTAGGCAGGAACTCACTGCATCATAAATCATTATGTTGCTATGAATTTGGACCAGAATGCAATACCCCAGACCAGGGGGTATCTGCAATTTCATTGTACAGTATATAGTTTGTATTGATATGTATAGTATTGCATTTTATATGGTTCATGTTTGACCGTAACTTCCAGTAAGGAGAGGATGGCAATAGTTGGAAAGGAACAGGGCCAACCACTCTTTTCCTCCTCTCTTGGTAGGAGTGGCTATCCCTGCTTCCTGCTGGGAGGGGGATTTCCTGTCCAGAGGAGACGAAGCACACTTGAGAGCTCCTGCTCCAATAAAAGGTTCTTCAACTTGATTGTGCTTTAAGTAAATCCTTGAAATAGCAGACAGCAGAGTGATCAGCTAACACCAGCATTAAAGACACTGGTGTGAGGTGAGGGACTACATCTAAGACACCCATCGTCCAGAATACTGCTAGGCGAGTACAGCACAGGTGTTCAATTTCAACTAACCAACCTGTCTCCATACTTCCTTACTGGTGCCAGAGAATTGCACTTGGAAATTGCTGCTAATGAATGTACCTGAAGTTTTACACTTAGTAAAAAGACTGTTTGACGTTTACTTCTGGTCTCATTCTTCAAACCCTTCACTAGGGTCATTACTACTCCCATTCAATGCACCAGCTCCTCAGGGGCTCACTGCAAATGTTTGGTCCGGGTATTGGGGTCCTCACATGGAGCATGTCCCCAGACCAAATGTAGTGACATGAAAATGGCCTAAGGCTGGAATCACACATGCAGTTTATAAGCCAAACACAAGCATGGATCTAAGCATTAAGTTTTTCCTTTATGCTTTTCTTTCTAGCTCTGGCTACAAAAAAAACCTAAAAAACTGCACTAAAAGCTATCAATTACGGTATGTCCACGTTTTTTTAGTCAGTTGTTTAGTTTTATCTTAAAGAGATAAGTGTTGAGCGCAAATTTTCGAATAGTGAATATTAATCGCGAATATCGCAACTTTGCTAATTCGCTAATATTTTTAATATAGTGCTATATATTCTCTATATCGAATATTCATCATTTTTTTACATCTGAAAACATGATTCCTCCCTGCTTCATTCTTGTGGGTCAATGAGTCATTGGCCCACAAGCTAGTTAAGCAGGAAGGAATCATGTTTTCATATGGAAAAAAAAATGACAAATATTCTACAAAACTAATATATAGCAATATAGGGAATATATTCGTTATTTAGAATATTCGCATTTTTGTACCAATCTGTACAGTTGTTCGCATACTCCTCCCCGACAAGCGTCCCCGTCACCATGGGAATGCCTGTGGGTTAGAAAATACCATCAGATCTGAGTTTTCCCTGAGATCGTGAAAACTCAGATTCAATGGTATATTCTAACCCACAGGTGTTCCCATGGTGATGGGGATGCTTGTCGGGGAGGAGTATGCCAAAGTCGAATAACAGTACAGATTGAAAAAAAAAAGACGAATATTCCAAATAACGAATATATTTGCCATATTGCTATAACTTTTTAGAATATTCATCATATTCGTCATATTCTAAAACACAAAGTCATAGCAATTTAGCTTATATAGTGCTATAGTATATTTTTTTTTATAGTGTAAATTTTTTCCAAATCTGAACTTTAGAAGACACAAAAAAATTTGACTATATGCAGTCTATATGTGTATTTTATGAATATTCGCTATATTGCTATAACTTTGTTTTTTTGAATATTCTTAATATTCTAAAACAAGAATATATAGCAATATAGCGAATATTCGTAAAATACACATATTAGCCGTAGCAATAGCAAACCAATAGGAATGTTGCCTTATACAGTTAAAAGAAAATCGCAATACGCGAATAATTAAATCGCATATTATTTGCGATAAATAAAATAATGACTCGTTTTCGATGAATATAAGATGAATATTCAATCGAATATTCGCGAAATATTGTGAAATCGAATACGGCACCTCCCGCTCATTACTAAGAGATACTGCCATGTTTTATTTAAAAGAAAAAAAAATCTAAATAAAGAAAGTTAAAAATGGAGAAAAAAATACAAAAACACCTCTGACATATTTGACATGCAATTTATTCAACTCCTTACAGGTGTGTTCTCCTTTTACCACCATGGGACTTCCATAGGAATGAATGGAGTGCACACCATGCTCTCTTTCACCTTGGGGATAAGAGCGGTTCACATAAGTGGGACCTGCACCTATCTCACATTGATGGGATACCCTAGCGATATACCATCTATGTCTGAGATGGGAATACCCCTTTAAGCTGCAGACCTGTCTCAGCTGTCAATATATATGCACATGTGTCTGTGCAAGCAATGAATGTAGTGTTGAACGAATCAAAGCATCCAAAGTGGAATTTGATCCAAAGTTTAGAAAAAATTAGATTTGCAATCCGAATTTCGTCGCGCTTCAAGGTAACAAATAGTTTTTTCCCTAAAATGGCAACTACGTGTGTTACAAGGTGAAAGTAAGAAGCATGGGAATGCAATATGATCCATAATGCTATGCAGCCAGCCAATCAGCAGATGGCCATACCCTGTGATGTCACAGCCCTTTATTCTCCCTCATTCTGTGCGGTCTACTCTATTTCACTGTGATCTTATCATAGGGAGAGACTTGAAAAGTGCTATGGACCGTGTTCAAGAAGCCTTTATTTGTGGAATATTGGATAGGGAGACTGCAAGGTCAGTGTAGGAAGATCATAGGTAGAGTTTTTACACACTGTAGGGTAAGCATAGGGAGACTGCAGGGACAGTAATCTGAAGCTGAAGGGATCTGTAAGAGACAGCCCACTTTGCATCACTCTCTGTGTAGGGCACAGAGCTATCTAATTGAACACGTTGTTTAATAGATAAGCAATTCCTTTAGGCATTGATTCTCAAATTGAGATGAATAAGCTTTCTCATTTAACTGTTATTGTGGTGTCCACCTTGTTAAATTGATAAGCCATTATATTACACCTTAATTCTCAAATTGGGGTAAATAAGCTGTGTAATATAACTGATATTGGGGGGCCCACCTTGTTTCAAAGATAAGCAATTCTAATACGCCTTGATTCTCAAATTGGGGTGAATAAACTGTTGAATTCTACTGTTATTGGGGTGCCTGCCACTGCTGAAAAGACGCCCCCATAGCACCTAGAGGCTCATTTGCATAGCAATAAAAGTTTGTTTTTTAGGGTAACCGCTGCAGAGAAAGGGATTACAATAGCATGGTTAGGTACAGCAGACACTAGCAGATCGCTAGTGTCTGACAGCTAATTAGGTCAAAATGTGGTGGTAGAAACCCTTTAAGTCTTAGAAAATCCCTTTAATGTGTAACACTGTGAAATGGCAGACTCAGCTCCGCCACAAGTATAGCTATCTCAAATCATACAAATCTTGCATCCTCAATGTATTAGAAATGTGAGGAAGAAGAAAGCTTCCTTGTCCAGATCTTTTGGTCATTCCCAAAGTTCGAAGCTTTCTGAAGAGAAGAGCCAGATGTGGTGACTAGGTAGTAGATTGCTGTTTACCCTGCTCTTCCTCATTGTCAGTGGCATCATGTACATAGGGTACATAGTATCCCTCTTAACATGGCAATGTCTCCCCAGTTTACTGCTGCATTTTTTGATCACTCCCTCTTTCAATGAACAATTGGTAATTCTTATACTATGGACTTCAATAACTCTATTAAAAACATTATGGTCAGCTTCCCCAGCCTCACATGGCTGTCTTGAAACATTACTGTACCATATATTAAACTGTACCATATATTCAACTGAACTGTAAACAGAGGAACAATAGATTAACCCCTTAAGGACACAGCCCTATTTCACCTTAAGGACCAGGCCATTTTTTGCAAATCTGACCACTGTCACTTTAAGTGCTGATAACTTTAAAACGCTTTGACTTACCCAGGCCGTTCTGAGATTGTTTTTTCGTCGCATATTGTACTTCATGACACTGCTAAAATTGGGTCAAAAAAGTTAATTTTTTTGCATAAAAAAATACCATATTTACCAAAAATTTTGAAAAATTTGCAAATTTCAAAGTTTCAGTTTCTCTACTTCTGTAATACATAGTAATACCCCCAAAAATTGTGATGACTTTACATTCCCCATATGTCTATTTCATGTTTGTAGCATTTTGGGAATGATATTTTATTTTTTGGGGATGTTACAAGGCTTAGAAGTTTAGAAGCAAATTTTGAAATTTTCAGAAATCTTCAAAATCCCACTTTTTATGGACCAGTTCAGGTTTGAAGTCACTTTGTGAGGCTTACATAATAGAAACCACCCAAAAATGACCCCATTCTAGAAACTACACCCCTCAAGGTATTCAAAACTGTTTTTTACAAACTTTGTTAACCCTTTAGGTCTTCCACAACACTTCATGGCAAATGGACATACATTTTTAGAATTTAGATTTTTTGGAAAATTTTCCAATATAATCAATTTTTTCCTGGAAAAAAACAAGGGTTAACTGCCAAACAAAACTCAAAATGGGTTGCCCTGATTCTGTAGTTTGCAGAAACACCCCATATGTGGTTGTAAACTACTGTTTGGCCAAACGGGAGCACGTAGAAAGAGGGGAACGCCATATGGGTTTTGGAAGGCAGATTTTGCAGGACTGGTTTTGTTTATACCATGTCCCATTTGAAGCCCCCTGTTGCACCCCTAGAATAGAAATTTCAAAAAAGTGACTCCATCTAAGAAAGTACACCCCTCAAGGTATTCAAAACTGGGTTTACAAACTTTGTTAACCCTTTAGGTGTTCCACAAGAGTTATTGGCAGATGGAGAAACAATTTAGAAATTTCTATTTTTTGGAAAATTTTCCAATATAATCAATTTTTTCCAGGAGTAAAACAAGGGTTAACTGCCAAACAAAACTCAAAATGGGTTGCCCTGATTCTGTAGTTTGCAAAAACACCCCATATGTGGTCGTAAACTACTGTTTGGCCGAACGGGAGGACATAGAAGGAGGGGAACACCATATGGGTTTTGGAAGGCAGATTTGGCAGGACTGGTTTTGTTTATACCATGTCCCATTTGAAGCCCCCTGTTGCACCCCTAGAATAGAAATTTCAAAAAAGTGACTCCATCTAAGAAAGTACACCCCTCAAGGTATTCAAAACTGGGTTTACAAACTTTGTTAACCCTTTAGGTGTTCCACAAGAGTTATTGGCAGATGGAGAAACAATTTAGAAATTTCTATTTTTTGGAAAATTTTCCAATATAATCAATTTTTTCCAGGAGTAAAACAAGGGTTAACTGCCAAACAAAACTCAAAATGGGTTGCCCTGATTCTGTAGTTTGCAAAAACACCCCATATGTGGTCGTAAACTACTGTTTGGCCGAACGGGAGGACATAGAAGGAGGGGAACACCATATGGGTTTTGGAAGGCAGATTTGGCAGGACTGGTTTTGTTTATACCATGTCCCATTTGAAGCCCCCTGTTGTACCCCTAGAATAAAAATTTCAAAAAAGTGACTCCATCTAAGAAAGTACACCCCTCACGGTATTCAAAACTGGGTTTACAAACTTTGTTAACCCTTTAGGTGTTCCACAAGAGTTAATGGCAGATGGAGAAACAATTTAGAAATTTCTATTTTTTGGAAAATTTTCCATTTTAACCCATTTTTTCCAGCAATAAAGTAAGGGTTAACAGCCAAACAAAACTCAATATGGGTTGCCCTGATTCTGTAGTTTGCAAAAACACCCCATATGTGGTCGTAAACTACTGTTTGGCCGAACAGGAGCACATAGAAGGAGGGGAACACCATATGGGTTTTGGAAGGCAGATTTTGCAGGACTGGGTTTGTTTATACCATGTCCCATTTGAAGCCTCCTGTTGCACCCCTAGAATAGAAATTTCAAAAAAGTGACTCCATCTAAGAAAGTACACCCCTCAAGGTATTCAAAACTGGGTTTACAAACTTTGTTAACCCTTTAGGTGTTCCACAAGAGTTAATGGCAGATGGAGAAACAATTTAGAAATTTCTATTTTTTGGAAAATTTTCCATTTTAACCCTTACTTTATTACTGAAAAAAATGGGTTAACAGCCAAACAAAACTCAAAATGGGTTGCCCTGATTCTGTAGTTTGCAGAAACACCCCAAATGTGGTCGTAAACTACTATTTGGCTAAACGGCAGGACATAGAAGAAGGGGAACGCCATACGGTTTTTGGAAGGCAGATTTTGCTGGACTGGTTTATTTACACCATGTACCCTTTCAAGCCCCCTGATGCACCCCTAAAGTAGAAACTCCATAAAAGTGACCCCATCTAGGAAACTATGGGATAAGGTGGTTGTTGTTTTGGTACTATTTTAGGGGTAAATATGATTTTTGGTTGCTCTATATTACACTTTTTTGAGGCAAGGTAACAAAAAAATAAAATTCTAAAATTTTTCTACATTTGCTATTTAGTTTTGTGGAACACCTAAAGGGTTAACAAAGTTTATAAAGTAACTTTTGAATACCTTGAGGGGTGTAGTTTCTTAGATGGGGTCACTTTTTTGGAGTTTCTAGTCTAGGCTACATCAGGGGGGGCTTCTAATGGGACATGGTGTCAAAAAAAAAAACTGTCCATCAAAATCTGCCTTCCAGAAACCATATGGAGTTCCCTTCGTTCTATGCCCTGCCGTGCGGCTATATAGCCATTTACGACCACATATGGGGTGTTTCTGCAAACTACAGAATCAGGGCCATAAATATTGAGTTTTTTTTGGCTGTTAACCCTTGCTTTATTACTGGAAAAAAAGGATTCAAATGGAAATTTTGCCCAAAAATGGGTGTTTTGGCACCGTTTTTATTTTATATTTTTAACACCGTTCATCCGAGGGGTTTGGTCAAATGTTATTTTTATAGCGACGACTTTTACGCACGCGACGATGCCCAATATGTATGGCTCTCAGACTTTGGAGACACTAAGCAGGCATCCTAAAACTGCGGCCCTCCAGATGTTGTAAAACTACAATTCCCACCATGCCCTGCTGATGGCTGTAGGTTGTCTGGGCATGCTGGGAGTTATAGTTTTACAACATCTGGAGGGCCGCAGTTTGAGGATGCCTGCACTAAAACTAATATTTTTTTGGGGAAAAAAAATTGTTTCTGTGTCTCCAAAGTCTGAGAGACATAGTGTTTTATGTTCTCTAGGGGACTGTTGGAGATTATAAAAATGTAGTACTCCATGGAAGTGTGATACTCCCTGAAGCAATCGATAACGCAGAGGCCCGGATGATCGGGGCAAGTGTCACACTGAGTAGTGGTGTCCTTCCGTATCCCCCTCTTGTGACACACTCTGCATCTTTTTTGGGTTCGTCCCTTCTTTCCAGTATGGGGGACCACACCTGGAAAGTGTTGGCCAGGGACGATCCGGGCGCCTCCAGTTCCCGAGGTACTCCGGCCTGCTCTTTCCCGGTCCGAAAAGATCAGGTCTTTGAGGACTGCCTCATAGAATTGGAGGAATGTCCCTGTGCTGCCAGCGCTTCGGGATAGTACAAAAGAGTTGTACATGGCAACCTGCAACCTGCATGTACCATGCCCGGGTTTTGTGCATGGCATTATATGGCTTGAGGACTTGATCAGAGAGATCAACTCCTCCCATATACCGATTGTAGGCGACGATACAATCGGGCTTGAGGACCGTTGCCGTGGTACCTCGCACAGAGACTGGGGTGGTGCTGTTACCGTGGATTGTGGACAGCATAAGGACATCCCTCTTGTCCTTATACCTGACCAGCAACAGGCTTCCACTGGTAAGGGCACGGGTCTCACCCCTGGGGATAGGTACCTGGAGGGGGTGGGCAGGGAGGCCGCGTTGATTTTTCCGCACGGTCCCACAAGCGAACGTGGATCTGGCGGCAAGGGACCTGAACAAGGGAATGCTGGTATAAAAGTTGTCCACGTACAAGTGGTAACCCTTATCCAGCAGTGGGTACATAAGGTCCCACACGAGTTTCCCGGTAACACCCAGAGTGGGGGGACATTCTGGTGGTTGAATCCGGGAATCTCGCCCCTCGTACACACGAAATTTGTAAGTGTACCCTGAGGTACTCTCACAAATTATGTATAGCTTCACGCCATACCTCGCCCGCTTTGTGGGAATGTATTGGCGGAAACTGAGTCTCCCCTTGAACGCAACGAGAGACTCATCAACCGCGACCTCCCTTCCAGGTACGTAGGCCTGCTGAAATGTGGCCCCAAAGTGATCGATGACCGGCCGTATCTTGTACAGCCGGTCATAGGCAGGATCACTTCGGGGGGGACATGCTGCATTATCGGAATAATGCAGACATTTCCGGATGGCCTCAAACCGGGAGCGTGTCATGGCCGTACTGTACAGTGGGGTCTGGTATAGGACGTCCCCACTCCAGTACAGCCTGACACTGGGTTTTTGCACTAGACCCATATGCAGCACGAGGCCCCAAAATGTCCTCATCTCGGCTGCACTGACCGGCGTCCAGCCACCGGGTCTAGCCAAAAATGAGCCCGGGTTTTGAGCGACAGATTTTGAGCTACAGATTCGTCTGCTCCACCATCAGATTCACCAGTGGGTTACTGAAAAAAAAACTAAAAAAGTCTATTTCAGTAAACCCCACTGTGGGAATCTGGATTCCAGGATTGCCAGCGAAATCCGGAATCTCAGGCTCAAAGTCCACTGGGGGACACCAGCTAAGTTCATCGGCAGGGGGCTCCGGTGAACTTATTTGGTGGGCCGGGAAACCAGTACGAACCCCAGGGCGGCTCGTACTAGGGTGGGCCACAGGATCCCTAGCATGTGTGGCCCCTGGCTCCGCCTGGCGGCGTCTCCGCTGCCTTGGTGGCTCATCGTCATCCGATGATGATGAGGAGGATGCGGATGACAAAAGGAACGTGGGGTCATCCTCATCCTCACTGGGGCTCTCAGAGTCGGAGGCAATCTGGGCATATGCCTCCTCGGCCGAGAACACCCGGCGGGCCATGGGTGTGTGTGTGTGCGTGTGTATGTGCGTGCGTGTAAACCTTTATTCTATGTGCGTGTGTGTGGGGGCACGGGTGTTCACGTACTAAAAAGTCCAGGCAAAAAAAATGGGCAAGTGTTAGAAAAAAAAAAAAAAAAGTTCAAACTTGCTGATCAGCGGTTCAACGCTGATCAGCGGTCGGTGGGGTGGTGGGGCGGGCGATGCGCTAACAGTGGACGGACGCTAAAAGTGCCGGCCAGTCAGCGCACGCAGAAAAAAAAAAGTGGTGGTGGGGGAAGGGTCTGGTGGGGGGGGGGGTCTGGTGAGGGGGGGTCTGGTGGTGAGGGGGGGGCTGGTGGTGGGGGGGATGCGGGGGGGGGGCAAGTGGCAGGGGGGTCTGGGGTCTGGTAGCTGAAAAAAAAAAGTTTGGAATAAATGTGCTTTTTTTTTTTTTTTTTTTTCTAACTTTTCCCTTCTATCCCTGCCTAAAGGTGCCTCTCCCTCACTGACCCTAACCTACCTGGGTGGCGATGGGTGCAGGAGGGTGATGGATGCCGATTAGGGGGACACAGGAGCTGGTGCTGGACGATGCTGCACGGTCAGGGTGCTGGACAGGAAGAGGAGGGGAGAGAGGAGCGCAGGAAGTTTGAATCTCGCGCCTCTCTCCCCTGCACCAATCAGCACCCTGGACAGCGGCGTTCAGCACCAGGGCCAGCTCCGCCTCTGCAAATCCTCGGACTGCGATTGGTGGTGTAAAATTACGCCACCGATCGCAGTCTTTTTCCGGTTCATCGGGTCACAGGACACCCGAATGGACCGGAAACGCAGAAAACCGCAGGTCTGAATTGACCTGCGGTTTTCTGCGATCGTCGATGCGGGGGGGTCAAATGACCCCCCCCTGCATTGTTACAGGATGCCGGCTGAATGATTTCAGCCGGCATCCCGTTCCGATTAACCCCCGCGGCGCCGGCATCGCTATTTAAAGCCATGACATACCGGTACGTCATGTGTCCTTAAGGACTCGGGAAACATGCCGTACCGGTACGTCATGTGTCCTTAAGGGGTTAAAAGACATCTTCTTGATAACAACTTGACTTTGATAACAAATGGGAATAGTACATTGGGGACCCGAGCAATTCCACATTGGTCATTAGAACACACACAATAGTCTGATATTTCCTGCATTATGAAGCTCAATTTACAGCTTTTCTTGATAGATTGGGACAAGGTCAGCAGAGTAATGTCACTATACTTAGAAAGGGAGGGATTTAAAGCAGACCAATCATGGAGCAGGTAGACCATGTTAACCATTAATGGAGGAGTTGAAGGACATGGGAGGTACACAAAAAATGCTCTCACCTCCAACATATCCGACCTATATCACATTACTGAAGTTACAAAATAGGGCTTTTGCAACTATATTTGGGGTCACGTGTGCAAAAAATTTTCGCCACTCACTCCACTTTTGAAAAGTAGGTGGAAAAGTTTGTGTGATTAACTATGCTAATGAGTTTTACTATGGATTTATGACATGGCAAACTGGAGTAGCATTCCTAAACAGAAGTGTCAGGCTTATAGATGAGCCATATTTAACAAAAAAAAACTTGCTACTCATGATAAATTTGGTGTAAAGTATGATAACACACATTCAAGGAAAACTGACTTCAAATATTAATCCCGTGATAAACTTCACCCATTTGTTATAATTTTTTATAGTACTTATCCTAACAGGATGAACATCATGGAAGAGTGGCTGCTTACAGTATGTGACTGGTCACTCTATGTTGACATCAATCGGAGTTTCAAAGACCTACGAATTTCTTCACCTTCAACATCTACAACCTCTACTAGCTTTTTTGACTGTGTACTCCTAACAAACCCATGTTTTCCACAGGTTGTTTATAATTAGTGCATTATTTAGCTGAAGCCTGCTCTCCTTGATTTAATTTAAAGCAATTTGCCTCAAGGAGAGGTATTATATAGAGTAGGTTCCTATCCAGAAAGAGGTCACCTCGCTGTGGTGGAAGGGCACAAACAGTTTTGATCAAAATTTTATTAATTAGTGCATTATATAGCTGAATCCTACTCTTCTTGAATTCATTTAAAGCAATTTGGCTCAAGGAAAGGTATTATATAGAGTAGGTTCCCATTCAGACAGAAGTCACTTTGCCGTGGTGGATGGGCACAAATAGTTTTGATCAACATGTATTCATTTTGAATAGTAAACATAGCATTAGTTAATATATTCTATGCTTGTAGAGTGCTGTTGCATCTTGCTTGCCACATCTACAAGCTAACTGAAAGCTCTGTGAAATTAATTAAATTTATGTTATATTTTCTCATAAAACTGGGACCCTATTTCATAATTTGTTTAGCTCAGCCCAGGAATTATAAAAAATGAATATCTACCAAGGTGCATACTGTGTCTTGGTTCAAAATATTCTGAGATAAAAGGTGCAAATGGTGCCTTGAAAAAAAAATGAAATTTTTGCATTGCTGGGCGAGTAACACATATATCCCCCCCCCCCCCCCCCCAAAGCTGATTGTCTTGTGCCTCAAATCAAGAGGAAAGGTGAGGCCTGACACATCTTATCATAACATATTTACTCCATTCTAATATAGTTTAAAAGAAATATTGAGGAAAAAATCCTGCATTTCAATTCTTTTATGCTAAAGAAATACTATAAACCGTTTTTAGCCTCTAGAAACATAGAACAAAGAATTTTATAGCTCATAATCTATCACTGTCTCTATGAAGAAAAGAGGGAGGGGGGAGTAAAAGCCGTAGCACATCCCTCGCTGTGAGGAAATGGCTTAAATTGTGTCTCCTATATGCATAGTTAGAAGCACATGCCAGTGCTGGAGTACCATAATAAATATAATTATTAGCTTAGATAAGAGAGATGGTTTGGACAGAAAAAAAAATAGACTTGCATTAGTAATACAGGAACAGAATGATAAGCGCAGACTGTAAACTGCAAAAAGAAAATTAGCACTTTGCTGGAGAAGGTAGATTTGAGGCTTCAGATGGATTTCCGAGCTGGAACATTAACTCCTTGTCTGTCAGCGACAGACACTGACAGAGGCATCACAAAAGAAAGGAACTACTTATTTCTCTAGTTCAAGAGTCACCGGTAATTTACCAACAGAAAATAACATTAAACTTTGGACTACTGGATATATATATATATATATATTTATATATAATCAGAAAATGGCATATTATAAACACATATTTTTTTATTTAATTATTTCGGGAAAATCTATATAGAACTAATCCTGAAGTTTTGTTCACCATGGCCACTAGACCACACAAAATAATCAGATATTCTCTGTTTTCGGAAGTTCAGTCTACAGCATTTCTACATAGACTGGGACAGGGTAAGCAGAGTCATGTCATTATCATTGGAGAGTGGGGAACTTAATGACAGATCACAGCTCTAGATAAATACGTTTAGTTATTATACACATAAATAGGATTTGTATGTAATTCCTCAATTCCCTTGTTTCTAGGGAGGGGCAGCTCTCCATCCTTTTGTGGAGATTGTATAAATCTATGGTCACTTTTAAGCCCATTAAATCCCATAACACCTACTACCATATGTTTAAAGTGTACCTTTGTTTGCAAAAGAAGTTTGCATTATCTTTGTGCTTCATTGTAGAATCATAACTATGCAGTTCCAGGTCTCTTTTAGGCTTACCTAATGTCTTCCTCTGCCATATTATTACCTGTTTCCCTTGCACAGCTAAATGCATTTCTCTCACAAGCACGGGATATCTCCCTTATCAGTGGCATCTGCCAGTACTGTATGCAGTGACCTCACTTCCCTTGTTTATCACCATTTACTTCTAGTGAGCTCAGAAAACTGATAAGGAGGGAGAGATCACAAAGACAGAGAGGAGCCTCTCTGATCTTCTGAAGCAGTGTAGAAGCAGCTCTTCTATCAGGCTTCTGGAATTCAGCATAGCTCTGACACGCTCCCATTTCTAGTGAGCCATCTTCTGTGTATCTCTTACTAGTGGACTTAAAGTGGAAATAAGAGCCCCTAATTGTCATAACTTTACACCTTTTTTTATTCCGACTTTTTAAGTGAAGTGATTTATAAATTTGCTAATTACATCATTCTCTATTAAATGAAATGAAATTGTGTGAAAGTACAGTGACTCTTTAAAGATGATACAGGGTATAAAACTAGATAATATTACACAACAATAATCACATTCTTTCTCTACTACAGGCTTAATTCATTATATACACTTTTTTTTTGTTAATTTATTTTTCCCAAAACATTTCCAGGCAGAATAACAGTAACAGCATAGCACAAAGCTCTAAATAGCTGTCCCTGTTATCTCAAAAGAAATGGAAATATATTCTAAAACAGGTATGTGATAAAAGTTGATAGGTGCCCTTTAAGTAATGCATTGCAAATTACCTACAATCAAAATGAAAAAAATCTAATAAAAATAAAAACAAATAATAATAACTAGAGCATTGTTTTAAAGAAATTATGCGCATAATTATATAATTATCTTCAGTAATACTCAGTCCATGAGTCTCTACATTTAATAGTAGAAGCTGGAGTCCAGATGACAAATTCAAGTCATGGAGAATAATACACTTGAAAAGCATAGAATTCTTTTGCTTTGTTTTTTTTTTTAACCTTTTTTAGTTGTCAGCAGTAAAATAATAGAGATGACTAATTCACATAGGATTCTTCTAGTGGTTTTCTACCTGTAGCTGGGCAGTTCATTCTACCAGAATCTAATCAAGTGAATCCATTCCCTTCATAGTTTGGTTGGAAGTAAAAGAGAATAAATTCAGCGTAAAGTAAGCATAAAATCTTTTTTGGATGTCACGAGTGTCAATAGATATGATAGTAATATTTAGTAGTCTGGACAGCCCAAAAAAAAGGAAAAAAATAATGTCAAGGGGCATAATAAAAAGAGATAGGTCTCATAAAAAGTTTTATGGTGATGCCCTTCAATCTGTTGGCTCCCACTCTTACATGCACCTCATTTATAGTTGATTGATGTGAAGAGCAGGTAAAAGTGACACTGGATTTCTCTGGCCATTGCAAAAAAAACTTAATCGGGTCACCTCTTTTCTAAGGGAGTCCAGGAGCATGGGCTATCTCTACGATACATACAACCTTGAAGAATGTAATTATAGATGTCTACTTGGATTCAGTGCATTCAGATACATAATGGGAGAGATTTATCAAAAACTGGTGTAAAGGAAAACTGGCTCAGTTGTCAAGAGCTCAAATTCGTCCAAAATTGTTTAATTGACAAAAAAAAACCTAGTATTCTTATATTAGTGATGACGATAAAGAGCCACAATACTTCCTCATAAGTCAACAATCCAGAGTTGACCACGTATTCACTTTTACAGAGGGCTGCTCATATGTATGAAACTGTGGTACATTTTATATAGTGGCAATACTGTTGTCCACATTCTCTTTAGTTTCATGGACAAGGTTCAACCCCATAATTAGCTATGATGAGCACATGGTGTAGACAAATCCTCTGCAACCAGTTTGGAGTATTCATGGATTTTTTTCCACGTAGTCATTGCCATACTCATAACTTATGCCATAAGACATGTACTATCGGCATTACCATAAGTACACCTCTTTCATAATGTTAAACAATATATTTCAGATGAAATGGCTACATTCACTTCTATGAGGGACCTCAATCAATCCATAGATGAAGAAACCACAGAGCTAGTTAAAGGGGATCTGTGGGAATTAATAAAATACTGAAAATTACTGAAAACAATTAAATATTACTTTATTATAAATATATTTCCAAGTACCTTTCATTAGTTATAATGGCTCGTTTTGTCTAGGAAGCAATAATCAGGGGAAATAAAGTGGCCACCATCCTATTAGTACACACAAAACTTGTCCTAATCACACAGGAGGACAAGTTACTTCAGAGTTAAAGAGCTGCCTCGTCCTCCTCTCTGCTCTGCTTGTCAGGGATTATGATCCTGAATACAGATGATAAAATCTTCAGCTGAATCTGAGCCATAGCCCCACCTCCTCTCTGTAGTTCAGCTGTATTCAGGATAATCACTGACAAGCAGAGAGGAGGATGAGGCAGCTCTTGAGCTCAGTGTTGTGAAGTAACATGTCCTGCTGTGTGATTAGGACAGGTTTTGTGCGTACTAATATTACGGCGGTCATTTTATTTCTCCTAATGATTGCTCCCTAAACAAAACGAGCCATTATAACTAATGAAAGGTATTTGGAAATGTATTTATATTAAACTAATATTTAAGTATTTGCAGTAATTTTATTTTATTGATTCCGCAGAACCCCTTTAAGCCCTGAAGCTCCATCACAGATTTTCAAAGCGATTCTCCTGGCCACATATAGTGGGTGCTACAAAAAAAATTATTCACTGGAATGAAGATGTTTTGCAGTTACTTGCACAGTGGGTCAAACAGAGTAACACATGGAGGAGAAATGTCATAGGAACCCCTGTCTCTTCATTGTTCAGTTTGGCATGGTTCCCAGAGGTTGAACCTCCACAATCAGAACCTAGCAATATACAATTATGTTATATGATGGACTGCCCCTTTAATCCTGTTGACATGGTTTAGAAATATATTGCATTGATTTGCAAGACTTAATGTCAAGCTTTGGTTTAAAATAGTGGCATAGATAGAAGGTACAATGTACAGTATACAAGGAGGATAAGTATGTTGTGAGTCATGTCAAATATATGTGGTGTTGCCATATTGATAATTTTGCAGCAAATGTTCCTTTGTGCCGAGATAAATGCACCCAGAATGTTCTATGCTGTTCCGGGCCCTTTCACAATTCATATGTAAGAAACAGAAGAGATACAGGTCTTGGGTTCTTGTCCATCGTGCGTCAGTATATATTTCCTCATCATGTAGTCAGGTGACAGTTTTGTCAGCCGCATAGTCTGCCTGTACTTGAGATAATGGAGCGCTGAGATACTCAGAAAGACCAATTTCAGACTAGACTTGCTGTCAGATAACTGTCTCAAGACAGCTTTACTTAAGTGCTCTGTAATGACTCGGTTAGAAAAGGGCAATATCAAGGAGGCAATCAAAAATGATTCAACACTGTGATGGACAAACAAACATTTTTTTTCTTTAATAACTGAAAAAAGGTTCCAAGAGATATTGTTTCCTTATATAATCTAAAATACAAATGCACTGATGGGAGTGATGGGACAGACGGAAGAGACTGCTCTGCTACGGACATGATTATTACCACTGTCATGCAGTATAATCCAGGAATTCAAAATGGTTGCAATGTTTCAGCTCAACCTTTCTCAGCTTGAGAAAGGCTCTAAGGTTGAGCTGAAACACGAAAGAAAGAAAGAAAGAAAGAAAGAAAGAAAGAAAGAAAGAAAGAAAGAAAGAAAGAAAGAAAGAAAGAAAGAAAGAAAAAAAGGCTCTGTGGTTAGCACCGGTATTAGAGATGAGCAAAATTTTGGAAAATTAAATTCGGCTGCTTTGCCGAATTTTACCAAAAATTTGCTTTGTGACAAATTACTTTATCACAAAGAGCATTTTTTTTCTAAGTAGCGGGTGCAATGACAGGGAGCTGCGATAGCGCTGCCCCCGTCATTGTACCCCTCAGATGCCACGTTTATACAGAAAAAAAAGCTGAAAAAAAAATGTAACTATATTTACTCCCTCCATTTGCTTGCGACGGGCTGGCCGCTGCCATCTTGCTTGAAGATCTGGTGTGAAATCTCGAGCGGGCCGAGATAACGTCATCACGTCGGCAATCCTGGTGACCTGGTATGTCACCATGCACAGGATTTAGTTCGAGATCTTCAATTAATATGGAGGCCGGCCGGCCCTTCGCAAGCAAATGGATGAGGTAAGTATGATTTCTTTAGTTTTTTTACACAATTTCAGGTTGAATTGATTAGCTACCACGAAGCAAATCAAATTTATCCTGAAATTTGGATCGAATTTCACTTTGTTCGTTTCGATTCGCTCATTTCTTACTGGTATCTTGCAGTGCTGGGGTCCTAGGTTCAAATCCAAGCAAGAACATCATTTGCATGGAGTATGTATTTTCTCCCAGTGTGTGTGAAGGTTTCCTCCACACATACTGATAAGGAATTTGGATTGTGAGCTCTGCTGGTAACAGCGAGTGATGATAATGCCTGTAAAGCGTTGCGGAATATGGCAGCGCTATATAAGTGAGTAAAATAAATAAATAATAATAGATGGATGGATAGATAGATAGATATTAGATAGAAATATAGATAACAGACAGATAATAGATAGACATTAGATAGAAATCTAGATAGATAGATAATTGATAGAAGCCCTCCCAAAAATTGCAGCACTTCCAGATGCAATCAAACCAGTGATTCTGCATTCCCCCGTGTATGTCACACTGCGATGTTTCAGCTCACTCAATGAGGTTTATCTTAAGCTTGAAACATGTGGAAATGTTGCAGTGCTACATGCATGGATGAGAACAGAACCACTGCTTTGATGGCATCTGGCAGTGCTACAACTTTTTTGGAATTATCATTACAATTCTAGAATCGGTAAACCGAATCCCTAGACTATAACTGTTTATAGTAGAAGTGACCCATCTCAGCCAGTGAGCTGGCGTTTCCTGTGTGCTGAATCAGGACTAGGAAGCAGAGACCACTGGGGACCCTGTAAATGTAGATACAGAGGCATGCTGGGGTAGCGTTAAGGTGAGTTTTGCATTTTTTTTTTTCAACCGATTCTGAGGATTTTTTTCTTAGTTGGACAACCCTTTTAAGGTCCAAACAGGCCTGTATTCTTAAAGGGAACCTGTCACCGGGATTTTGTGTATAGAGCTGAGGACATGGGTTGCTAGATGGCCGCTAGCACATCTGCAATATCCAGTCCCCATAACTCGATTGATACATATGCAAATTACCCTGAGATGAGTCCTGTACATGAGATGAGTCAGGGACAGGACTCATCTCAGGTTAATTTGCATATGTATCAAATAGGTTTTTTTTTACACAATAAAAGCACACAGAGCTATGGGGACTGGGTATTACGGATGTGCTAGCGGCCATCTAGCAACCCATGTCCTTAGCTCTATACACAAAATCCCGGTGACAGGTTCCCTTTAAAATCTATTGCTATTCAGTTACTATATAAAGTTGATTGCTTTTTGGCGCATTTGCCTTCATGGGTATTATATAATGGATGGGTTACACTTCCTTTAGACTTTAGATAAACAAAGCTTCTGGCACATGTTGCTTGTATCAGCAAATCTCCTCCGCATCCTATAGCTATTAAGCCGTTGTTTAACAGTTTGACTAAGCTCTGTGCAAAGAGCTCTACAAATCCATCATAGACAGTGGAATTGATCCAGATTGAACACCATTTTCGTATCAAATCATCAACCTCATTATTTTACCTGAAGCCCAGGGACCATACAAGGTTTTTGATGAAGGACAATAATATCACTGAAGGTTGCTGAAGGGTCACTGAGATGAAGATTACCCATTGATCCGTGTTAATGGACCATAGGAACAATAAACAGCAAAATGCTATGCAGAGGTGTTGCTGACATACACGGCAAGAAAACATGTCCACTGGATAAAAAGTGTAAAAAAATAAAATAAAATACATAAAAGCCTGAAGACTCCCTTTCATCTGCTCTTTTCATTTTCATTTGCTCCTAAAAAAATAACTCAGGAAAAAATTATATATATATATTTATATATAACATTTTAATTTATTTTAATTTTAATTTATATTAATAATATTAATTTATATGTTATTCAATGATTTTATGTATATAAATATACGTAGATATGTGCGGGCCTGTTTTCTATGGTACACAATTAGTTTTAGTTATTTTTAGTATGCAGATTGCTACGATCATACTAAATTGATATAGTTTTTTATATTCTAGTAGTTTTGCATCAAGAAAATACTTGATTAAAAATAGTTTTTGCGTTGCCCCATTCTGAGAGACGTAAAGGCTATGTACAATTTCAGGGCTTTTTTTTTTTTTATAATTGCATTTTATTTATTTTACACACTAAAAATCATTTTTTTCCATTTTTCGTTTTTTAGATGTCCAGCGTTTCTGACACACAAGGGTTACAAAATCAGTCTGCCTGCAAGGTGCCACTTTCTGTTTCCTTTGAGTGCAGCCATCTGACAGCTCATGTGTAGAGATGAGCGAACCCGAACTGTATAGTTCGGGTTCGTACCGAATTTTGGGGTGTCCGTGACACGGACCCGAACCCGGACATTTTCGTAAAAGTCCGGGTTCGGGTTCGGTGTTCGTCGCTTTCTTCGCGCTTTTGTGACGCTTTCTTGGCGCTTTTTGAAAGGCTGCAAAGCAGCCAATCAACAAGCGTCATACTACTTGCCCCAAGAGGCCATCACAGCCATGCCTACTATTGGCATGGCTGTGATTGGCCAGAGCACCATGTGACCCAGCCTCTATTTAAGCTGGAGTCACATAGCGCCGCCCGTCACTCTGCTCTGATTAGCGTAGGGAGAGGTTGCGGCTGCGACAGTAGGGCGAGATTAGGCAGATTAACTCCTCCAAAGGACTTGATTAACTGATCGATCTGCAGCTGTGGATCATTGAGCTGCTGATCCTCAATTGCTCACTGTTTTTAGGCTGCACAGACCGTTTGTCAGTCACATTTTTCTGGGGTGATCGGCGGCCATTTTGTGTCTTGTGGTGCGCCAGCACAAGCTGCGACCAAGTGCATTTAACCCTCAATGGTGTGGTTGTTTTTTGGCTAAAGCCTACATCAGGGTGAAGCTGTCACACCAAGTGCATTTAACCAGCAATAGTCTGTTCATTTTTTGGCCATATACAAAATCAGGGGCAAGCTGCGCCTGTCACCAAGTGCATTTAACCCTCAATGGTGTGGTTGTTTTTTGGCTAAAGCCTACATCAGGGTGAAGCTGTCACACCAAGTGCATTTAACCAGCAATAGTCTGTTCATTTTTTGGCCATATACTAAATCAGGGGCAAGCTGCGCCTGTCACCAAGTGCATTTAACCCTCAATGGTGTGGTTGTTTTTTGGCTAAAGCCTACATCAGGGTGAAGCTGTCACACCAAGTGCATTTAACCAGCAATAGTCTGTTTATTTTTTGGCCATATCCCAGTCTAATTCTGTCACTAAATCCATACCGGTCACCCAGCGCCTAAATACTAGGCCTCAAATTTATATCCCGCTAAATCTGTCCCTAGTGCTGTAGCTGGGCGAGTTATTTAGTGTCCGTTCAAGCACATTTCTTGTTCTGGGTTGAAATACAATTCCCAATTTAGCAATTTCATAATTTAGTGGTTTCTGCTATATCAGAGCTATTTGAAATCTATCCCTAAAAGGGTATATAATATTCAAGGTGCACATTGGGTCATTCAGAATAACTTCACACACACCCGCTACTGTGTATTTCCAAGTCTAATTCTGTCACTAAACCCATACCTGTCACGCAGCGCCTAAATACTAGGCCTCAAATTTATATCCAGCTAAATCTGTCCCTAGTGCTGTAGCTGGGCGAGTTATTTAGTGTCCGTTCAAGCACATTTCTTGTTCTGGGTTGAAATACAATTCCCAATTTAGCAATTTCATAATTTAGTGGTTTCTGCTATATCAGAGCTATTTGAAATCTATCCCTAAAAGGGTATATAATATTCAAGGTGCACATTGGGTCATTCAGAATAACTTCACACACACCCGCTACTGTGTATTTCCAAGTCTAATTCTGTCACTAAACCCATACCTGTCACGCAGCGCCTAAATACTAGGCCTCAAATTTATATCCAGCTAAATCTGTCCCTAGTGCTGTAGCTGGGCGAGTTATTTAGTGTCCGTTCAAGCACATTTCTTGTTCTGGGTTGAAATACAATTCCCAATTTTGCAATTTCATAATTTAGTGGTTTCTGCTATATCAGAGCTATTTGAAATCTATCCCTAAAAGGGTATATAATATTCAAGGTGCACATTGGGTCATTCAGAATAACTTCACACACACCCGCTACTGTGTATTTCCAAGTCTAATTCTGGCACTAAACCCATACCTGTCACCCAGCGCCTAAATACTAGGCCTCAAATTTATATCCCGCTAAATCTGTCCTTAGTGCTGTAGCTGGGCGAGTTATTTAGTGTCCGTTCAAGCACATTTCTTGTTCTGGGTTGAAATACAATTCCCAATTTAGCAATTTCATAATTTAGTGGTTTCTGCTATATCAGAGCTATTTGAAATCTATCCCTAAAAGGGTATATAATATTCAAGGTGCACATAGGGTCATTCAGAATAACTTCACACACACGCTTCTGTGCATTTCCAAGTCTAATTCTGTCACTAAATCCATACCGGTCACCCAGCGCCTAAATACTAGGCCTCAAATTTATATCCAGCTAAATCTGTCCCTAGTGCTGTAGCTGGGCGAGTTATTTAGTGTCCGTTCAAGCACATTTTTTGTTCTGGGTTGAAATACAATTCCCAATTTAGCAATTTCATAATTTAGTCGTTTCTGCTATATCAGAGCTATTTGAAATCTATCCCTAAAAGGGTAGATCATATTGAAGGTGCACATAGGGTCATTCAGAATAACTTCACACACACGCTTCTGTGCATTTCCAAGTCTAATTCTGTCACTAAATCCATACCGGTCACCCAGCGCCTAAATACTAGGCCTCAAATTTATATCCCGCTGAATTTGAATACAATACATTGGGCCAAATAATATATTTGTTGTTGTGGTGAACCATAACAATGAGAAAAACATCTAGTAAGGGACGCGGACGTGGACATGGTCGTGGTGGTGTTAGTGGACCCTCTGGTGCTGGGAGAGGACGTGGCCGTTCTGCCACATCCACACGTCCTAGTGTACCAACTACCTCAGGTCCCAGTAGCCGCCAGAATTTACAGCGATATATGGTGGGGCCCAATGCCGTTCTAAGGATGGTAAGGCCTGAGCAGGTACAGGCATTAGTCAATTGGGTGGCCGACAGTGGATCCAGCACGTTCACATTATCTCCCACCCAGTCTTCTGCAGAAAGCGCACAGATGGCGCCTGAAAACCAACCCCATCAGTCTGTCACATCACCCCCATGCATACCAGGGAAACTGTCTCAGCCTCAAGTTATGCAGCAGTCTCTTATGCTGTTTGAAGACTCCGCTGGCAGGGTTTCCCAAGGGCATCCACCTAGCCCTTCCCCAGCGGTGAAAGACATAGAATGCACTGACGCACAACCACTTATGTTTCCTGATGATGAGGACATGGGAATACCACCTCAGCATGTCTCTGATGATGACGAAACACAGGTGCCAACTGCTGCGTCTTTCTGCAGTGTGCAGACTGAACAGGAGGTCAGGGATCAAGACTGGGTGGAAGACGATGCAGGGGACGATGAGGTCCTAGACCCCACATGGAATGAAGGTCGTGCCACTGACTTTCACAGTTCGGAGGAAGAGGCAGTGGTGAGACCGAGCCAACAGCGTAGCAAAAGAGGGAGCAGTGGGCAAAAGCAGAACACCCGCCGCCAAGAGACTCCGCCTGCTACTGACCGCCGCCATCTGGGACCGAGCACCCCAAAGGCAGCTTCAAGGAGTTCCCTGGCATGGCACTTCTTCAAACAATGTGCTGACGACAAGACCCGAGTGGTTTGCACGCTGTGCCATCAGAGCCTGAAGCGAGGCATTAACGTTCTGAACCTGAGCACAACCTGCATGACCAGGCACCTGCATGCAAAGCATGAACTGCAGTGGAGTAAACACCTTAAAACCAAGGAAGTCACTCAGGCTCCCCCTGCTACCTCTTCTGCTGCTGCCGCCTCGGCCTATTCTGCTGCTGCCGCCTCGGCCTCTTCCTCCGCCTCTGGAGGAACGTTGGCACCTGCCGCCCAGCAAACAGGGGATGTACCACCAACACCACCACCACTACCTCCGTCACCAAGCGTCTCAACCATGTCACACGCCAGCGTTCAGCTCTCCATCTCACAAACATTTGATAGAAAGCGTAAATTCCCACCTAGCCACCCTCGATCCCTGGCCCTGAATGCCAGCATTTCTAAACTACTGGCCTATGAAATGCTGTCATTTAGGCTGGTGGACACAGACAGCTTCAAACAGCTCATGTCGCTTGCTGTCCCACAGTATGTTGTTCCCAGCCGCCACTACTTCTCCAAGAGAGCCGTGCCTTCCCTGCACAACCAAGTATCCCATAAAATCAAGTGTGCACTGCGCAACGCCATCTGTGGCAAGGTCCACCTAACCACAGATACGTGGACCAGTAAGCACGGCCAGGGACGCTATATCTCCCTAACTGCACACTGGGTAAATGTAGTGGCAGCTGGGCCCCAGGCGGAGAGCTGTTTGGCGCACGTCCTTCCGCCGCCAAGGATCGCAGGGCAACATTCTTTGCCTCCTGTTGCCACCTCCTCCTTCTCGGCTTCCTCCTCCTCTTCTTCCACCTGCTCATCCAGTCAGCCACACACCTTCACCACCAACTTCAGCACAGCCCGGGGTAAACGTCAGCAGGCCATTCTGAAACTCATATGTTTGGGGGACAGGCCCCACACCGCACAGGAGTTGTGGCGGGGTATAGAACAACAGACCGACGAGTGGTTGCTGCCGGTGAGCCTCAAGCCCGGCCTGGTGGTGTGTGATAATGGGCGAAATCTCGTTGCAGCTCTGGGACTAGCCAATTTGACGCACATCCCTTGCTTGGCGCA
Organism: Bufo gargarizans; assembly: GCF_014858855.1. Lineage (NCBI taxonomy): Eukaryota > Metazoa > Chordata > Amphibia > Anura > Bufonidae > Bufo > Bufo gargarizans. The sequence goes on from NC_058086.1 coordinate 182,453,259, forward strand.
TGTGCTGAATTTGGTGGTGCAGAAGTTCATTCACAACTACCCCGACATGTCAGAGCTGCTGCATAAAGTGCGGGCCGTCTGTTCGCGCTTCCGGCGTTCACATCCTGCTGCTGCTCGCCTGTCTGCGCTACAGCGTAACTTCGGCCTTCCCGCTCACCGCCTCATATGCGACGTGCCCACCAGGTGGAACTCCACCTTGCACATGCTGGACAGACTGTGCGAGCAGCAGCAGGCCATAGTGGAGTTTCAGCTGCAGCACGCACGGGTCAGTCGCACTACAGAACAGCACCACTTCACCACCAATGACTGGGCCTCCATGCGAGACCTGTGTGCCCTGTTGCGCTGTTTCGAGTACTCCACCAACATGGCCAGTGGCGATGACACCGTTATCAGCGTTACAATACCACTTCTATGTCTCCTTGAGAAAACACTTAGGGCGATGATGGAAGAGGAGGTGGCCCAGGAGGAGGAGGAGGAGGAGGAGGAAGAGGGGTCATTTTTAGCACTTTCAGGCCAGTCTCTTCGAAGTGACTCAGAGGGAGGTTTTTGGCAACAGCAGAGGCCAGGTACAAATGTGGCCAGCCAGGGCCCACTACTGGAGGACGAGGAGGACGAGGATGAGGAGGAGGTGGAGGAGGATGAGGATGAAGCATGGTCACAGCGGGGTGGCACCCAACGCAGCTCGGGTCCATCACTGGTGCGTGGCTGGGGGGAAAGGCAGGACGATGACGATACGCCTCCCACAGAGGACAGCTTGTCCTTATCCCTGGGCAGCCTGGCACACATGAGCGACTACATGCTGCAGTGCCTGCGCAACGACAGCAGAGTTGCCCACATTTTAACCTGTGCGGACTACTGGGTTGCCACCCTGCTGGATCCACGCTACAAAGACAATGTGCCCACCTTACTTCCTGCACTGGAGCGTGATAGGAAGATGCGCGAGTACAAGCGCACGTTGGTAGACGCGCTACTGAGAGCATTCCCAAATGTCACAGGGGAACAAGTGGAAGCCCAAGGCCAAGGCAGAGGAGGAGCAAGAGGTCGCCAAGGCAGCTGTGTCACGGCCAGCTCCTCTGAGGGCAGGGTTAGCATGGCAGAGATGTGGAAAACTTTTGTCAACACGCCACAGCTAACTGCACCACCACCTGATACGCAACGTGTTAGCAGGAGGCAACATTTCACTAACATGGTGGAACAGTACGTGTGCACACCCCTCCACGTACTGACTGATGGTTCGGCCCCATTCAACTTCTGGGTCTCTAAATTGTCCACGTGGCCAGAGCTAGCCTTTTATGCCTTGGAGGTGCTGGCCTGCCCGGCAGCCAGCGTTTTGTCTGAACGTGTATTCAGCACGGCAGGGGGCGTCATTACAGACAAACGCAGCCGCCTGTCTACAGCCAATGTGGACAAGCTGACGTTCATAAAAATGAACCAGGCATGGATCCCACAGGACCTGTCCGTCCCTTGTCCAGATTAGACATTAACTACCTCCCCATAACCATATATTATTGGACTCCAGGGCACTTCCTCATTCAATCCTATTTTTATTTTCATTTTACCATTATATTGCGATGCTACCCAAAGTTGAATGAACCTCTCCTCTGCCTGTGTGCTAGGCCTAAATATATGCCAATGGACTGTTGCAGTGGTGGCTGACATGAAGCCTGATTCTCTGCTATGACATGCAGACTAATTCTCTGCTGACATGAAGCCAGATTGTCTGTTACGGGACCTCTCTCCTCTGCCTGGGTGCTGGGCCTAAATTTATGACAATGGACTGTTGCAGTGGTGGCTGACGTGAAGCCTCATTCTCTGCTATGACATGCAGACTGATTCTCTGCTGACATGAAGCCAGATTGTCTGTTACGGGACCTCTCTCCTCTGCCTGTGTGCTAGGCCTAAATATATGCCAATGGACTGTTGCAGTGGTGGCTGACGTGAAGCCTGATTCTCTGCTATGACATGCAGACTGATTCTCTGCTGTCATGAAGCCAGATTGTCTGTTACGGGACCTCTCTGCTCTGCCTGTGTGCTAGGCCTAAATATATGCCAATGGACTGTTGCAGTGGTGGGTGACGTGAAGCCTGATTCTCTGCTATGATATGAAGACTGATTCTCTGCTGACATGAAGCCAGATTGTCTGTTACGGGACCTTTCTCCTCTGCCTGGGTTCTGGGCCTAAATTTATGAAAATTGACTCTTACAGTGGTGGGTGACGTGAAGCCTGATTCTCTGCTATGATATGAAGACTGATTCTCTGCTGACATGAAGCCAGATTGTCTGTTACGGGACCTTTCTCCTCTGCCTGGGTTCTGGGCCTAAATTTATGAAAATTGACTCTTACAGTGGTGGGTGACGTGAAGCCTGATTCTCTGCTATGACATGCAGACTGATTCTCTGCTGACATGAAGCCAGATTGTCTGTTACGGGACCTCTCTCCTCTGCCTGTGTGCTAGGCCTAAATATATGCCAATGGACTGTTGCAGTGGTGGCTGACGTGAAGCCTGATTCTCTGCTATGACATGCAGACTGATTCTCTGCTGTCATGAAGCCAGATTGTCTGTTACGGGACCTCTCTGCTCTGCCTGTGTGCTAGGCCTAAATATATGCCAATGGACTGTTGCAGTGGTGGGTGACGTGAAGCCTGATTCTCTGCTATGATATGAAGACTGATTCTCTGCTGACATGAAGCCAGATTGTCTGTTACGGGACCTTTCTCCTCTGCCTGGGTTCTGGGCCTAAATTTATGAAAATTGACTCTTACAGTGGTGGGTGACGTGAAGCCTGATTCTCTGCTATGATATGAAGACTGATTCTCTGCTGACATGAAGCCAGATTGTCTGTTACGGGACCTTTCTCCTCTGCCTGGGTTCTGGGCCTAAATTTATGAAAATTGACTCTTACAGTGGTGGGTGACGTGAAGCCTGATTCTCTGCTATGATATGAAGACTGATTCTCTGCTGACATGAAGCCAGATTCTCTGTTACGGGACCTCTCTCCTCTGCCTGGGTGCTGGGCCTAAATTTATGACAATGGACTGTTGCAGTGGTGGCTGACGTGAAGCCTGATTCTCTGCTATGACATGCAGACTGATTCTCTGCTGACATGAAGCCAGATCCTCTGTTACGGGACCTCTCTCCTCTGCCTGTGTGTGTGCTGGGCCTAAATATATGCCAATGGACTGTTGCAGTGGTGGCTGACGTGAAGCCTGATTCTCTGCTATGACATGCAGACTAATTCTCTGCTGACATGAAGACAGATTCTCTGTTACGGGACCTCCCTCCTCTGCCTGGGTGCTGGGCCTAAATATATGCCAATGGACTGTTGCAGTGGTGGCTGACGTGAAGCCTCATTCTCTGCTATGACATGCAGACTAATTCTCTGCTGACATGAAGACAGATTCTCTGTTACGGGACCTCCCTCCTCTGCCTGGGTGCTGGGCCTAAATATATGCCAATGGACTGTTGCAGTGGTGGCTGACGTGAAGCCTCATTCTCTGCTATGACATGCAGACTAATTCTCTGCTGACATGAAGACAGATTGTCTGTTACGGGACCTCTCTCCTCTGCCTGTGTGTGTGCTGGGCCTAAATATATGCCAATGGACTGTTGCAGTGGTGGCTGACGTGAAGCCTCATTCTCTGCTATGACATGCAGACTAATTCTCTGCTGACATGAAGACAGATTCTCTGTTACGGGACCTCTCTCCTCTGCCTGGGTGCCGGGGCCTAAATATCTGAGAATGGACTGTTCCAGTGGTGGGTGACGTGAAGCCAGATTCTCTGCTATGGGACCTCTCTCCAATTGATTTTGGTTAATTTTTATTTATTTAATTTTTATTTTAATTCATTTCCCTATCCACATTTGTTTGCAGGGGATTTACCTACATGTTGCTGCCTTTTGCAGCCCTCTAGCTCTTTCCTGGGCTGTTTTACAGCCTTTTTAGTGCCGAAAAGTTCGGGTCCCCATTGACTTCAATGGGGTTCGGGTTCGGGACGAAGTTCGGATCGGGTTCGGATCCCGAACCCGAACATTTCCGGGATGTTCGGCCGAACTTCTCGAACCCGAACATCCAGGTGTTCGCTCAACTCTACTCATGTGTAGCTGTCCGATCTGTTGACTTCATAAACACTTATTTAAGCCATATTCTTATCAGGTTGATAAGAATAGAGCTTTAATGAGCTCTGCCTTAAGGACAGGTTTACATGTTTCTTTTGTGTTGCTATTTAAAAACATTGCAAAAATGCAGCAAAAAATGAAGCAACAAAAATAAGGGGCACATTTATTAAGACCGGCTTTTGGATTTTAATAAATAAATAAAGCCCCATAGCTGGCAGTGGATCCATTGGAGTTGTGAAGAGGCGCCGGCCTCTACATAACTTCAGCTCATCCAGCACCAGTTCTAAATGTAAGCCAGCCCCCTTGCTGTCTTACATTTAGGCCATTTTCTATGCCTAAATCCAGCCTAGAAAATGGTAAATGAGATGGGGATGCCGGCCCATCCCCTTCCCCGCCCACACCATGCCCACTTATGTTTAGACCTGGTGTGAGCGGGGAGAAGTCGCAACCAACCGTTGCTCCCCGGTCTGAGTCTGAAATACGCCTAATTTAGGCGTATTTCAGCTTAGTTAATGACCCCCTAAATGTTTTAACCTCAATTGCAGAAGTGAAAGATGTTAAAGGGGTTTTCCAGATTTTTGATACTGAAGACCTATCCTCAGGATAGGTCAATATCATCATCGTCAGATCACTGGGGATCGACTCCCAGCACGAGCTTCAATCAGCTGTTTGAGGAGACTGCGGTGCTCAGTTGAGTGCTACGGCCTTCTCACCGGCTACCTAGCACAGCGCCGTGCATTGTATTGTGGCTGTGCATTTTTTAGGCTTTTTTAAAGAGTAAATGAGAGCAACAAGTAAACCTGGCAAAACGCTGACCTGAGAGGCTAAGATCCTGACCTAGAAGTTTCAGTAGAGATAGCACTGAGAAGCAGAGTTCAAAATCACTTCCAAATGACTGCAGCCAATTCAGTATTGCTGAAGTTGTCTAAAGGGGTTTCCCAGATGAGCACCCCCACCGATCAGCTTCTTGAAGAGGCTGAAGCCTAATCATCGGGGGTGCCAATCAGATATTGATGACCTATGCTGAGGATAGGCTATCAATATTGAACTCTTGAAAAACCTCTTCAATTGCTGGAGATAAATTTGCTGTGAGTGGCTAGCATTTTTTTTAAAGGGAACTTATCATCAACTTTATGCTGACCTCACTGAGGGCAGCATAAATTAGTGACAGAGATGCTGATGTCAGCGGTGTGTCACTCATGAGCTAAAAGTAAGCGGTTGCTGAGAACCAGCATCAAAATCATTGCAGCCCAGGCCTTGAAAAGAGTCAAATCTTCCTGAGAAGAGTCCTGGTTATTCATAATCTCCTGCTCTCTCCTCGTCCATCTGCTGATGATTGGCAGTTGTCTCCTAGAGAGAAAGGGAGAAGACTAGGTAGAAGACTGTCAGCCATCAGCAGGTGGGCAGGAGAGCAGGAGATCATGAATAACCAGGACTCTTCTCAGGTGGCCGGGACTCTTTTCCAGGCCCAGTCTGCAATGATTGTGATGTTGGTTCTCAGCAACCACTTACTTTTAACTTTTAAATGACAGACTGCTGAAATCACCTTGCCTGTCCCTACTCTATTCTGCCGTTAGTATGGGCAACATAAAGTTGATGACAGGTTCCCTTTAAATCTCTACATGCTGGGATTTTAGAGCAATGTCCAAGCTATTTTTATCTCCATAGCCCAACCTATAAAAATCTCTCGCTGCCGCAATGTGGGAATGGTTTTCAAGCTGCTGAATGCATTCCCTATGGCCAGCAAATTCACAGCGATTTTTTTGCAGTGTGACACAATAGTTTAGGTCTAGCCTCAGCCTTAAATGTACCATGGTGTAGGTGTAGATGGGTCCCTTAGCCGGGCAATATGTAATTTTATATTAGTGTAAAACACGGTGTGCTGTCCGCATCTTTTGCGGCCCCATTGAAATGAATGGGTCTGCACCTGTTCCGCAAAATTGCTGAACAGATGCGGACCCATACAATGTATTAGAAGAATTTACTAATAGCTAAACACCAAAAAGTACTATTTTAATTTGGAAAATTGTTTTTCTTCTTTGAAAAGTTCTGGAAAAAGTAAAAAAGTAGACCTCTGGTAAATGGTAGATGATAAAACTTTTTTTCTAAAATGGGGAGAAAACAATTGCAAAAGCCCCATGTGAACAGTGTAAAGATAACCCCTGACTTATAATAATTGTCTCCAGCAACATCATCGGGAAATAAGTCGCCTTCAGGGCACAAGGACGAGAATTTTTTTTTAACTACTTTAAAACAAAAAGAAGAAAATTAGCTGAATGAATTAACACTGTGCGCTGGAGCAAAATTAAATGTTAAGGGCTTGAGGGGGAAAACATAATGCACCTCTCATACAGATCACCAGAGAGCTGCATTATGTCAATTTGTAGTCATCAATGCAAGTCTGAGGACAACAGTCTGATGAACACTGAGCAATGGAGCAGAGAGAACAGGGGTGTATAATGAGGGGCCCCCATAGCAAATATTAAAATAAGCCCCCTACTAGTATTGGTGATACCACCACAGCCCTACCTTCCTGGTGTTTGTTTGTCTTATCGACTTTCCAGGATAACTGGGTTAATAAAATTGTTCAGGAATAAAAAAACATGATTGTTTTCATCCGAAAACAGCTCCACACCATGCCACAGGCAATGTTTGGTATTGCAGCTCAGCCCCATTCACTTCAATAGAGGTGCGGCTTTGCGGCAAACCAAATTTATCCTGAAATTCTGATCGAATTCCACTTTGTTGGATTTGATTCGCTCTTCTCTAAACAATAAAAAATGGCATCATGTGCCTGTTTCCACATGACAGAGTAAAAAAATTAAATAATGTCACCTGAAAGTATATTGCACACAGGGCATACAATACAGGAACAACATAGCAATATCACACCTCATCATGGCTAACCATGGGGCCACATTCAGTGTTTCATGCCATCTTACGTACGCTTCATTACAAACTGCACCAAATGTTTGAGTTGATATGGGCCCCCCTAGTTTTTGGGCTCCTCGGCAGCTGCTATGTCTGCGACTCTGGGAGTTACGCCCAGGGATGTGATACTGTTTTTGGAAGAAAGCTGACATGTTTTTCTAATCTTTTAACATCACTTTTATTACCTACATTTTTTGCAATAATCATAGGCCCTCTGCAGTAGGGTTCCCTGGACAGGTCCTCACAACCCATTAAGAAAAGGATGTGGCCAAGCTTGCCTGGGAACCACTTCAGGGACACATGGGTGGCTCTATGATACATATGGTATTTAGTGAGTGTGGACCCACTGTGCCAACTAATTGGTTTGGCTTTACGCTATACCCTAATGGTGTTATTCAGGCACTTCCCCAGTATTCACCCTTTAACCCCTATACAGGGATCTAGGCTTCACCGCAAGGGAACAACCAGACTGCTACCTCCTGGAATAGTCCCAGTATAGTTGGTAGCTGACCCACCTGGGGTAAGGGACCCTGGTGCAAGCACCAGGGGCTCAGGATAACAAGAAATTAACCAAAACGGCAAGTATGGTCACTTAGACACAGTCACTTAGACTTGATTGCTGGTTTTGAGGTCCAGGAAACACACTGCAAGTGTAGATGAATGCAGACACAGGATAGACTGGCTGGCAAAGTGGTAGTGTAGACGCTGGCAGGACTGGCTGGGTGATAGCAGGAATACAGACAAGGGCTGATGAGCTGGATTAACTCAAAATACAAGCAAAACTGAAACTTGAAAGAGCATGATCACACATGCAGAGTGGGTCAGAACTGGAGACACACTGGATATAGAGGCAGGAGATAACGCAGGCAAATACACCTTTGCTGGTAACCAAGGAACCTTGGCGCTCAGGCATTCTCTGCCTCAATACGATGCCTTAAATAGATAGTGACCACTTGCCATTCGCTGGTGACGGATTAACAAGCGCGCACACTGGCCCTTTGAGAGGCCAGAGGTGAGCATGTGCACACCCTAAGGAAACACACTGGAGTACTGGACAGCATGGGGGTGGGAGCTTGCAGGGAACACCTTAGGCCAGGACACTGGATGGCGTGGTGAGTAGCGCGGCATACATAAGATACAGCAGGACTGCAGTGGGCAGGGACCTTAAGCCTAACATCCAGCACATTGGTTATAAAAGAGTACTGTATAATTATGCTCCAGTCTACTAAATGAATATTAAAAAAGACAGATAATGAGGGGGAAAAAAGAAAATTTGAAAAAATGTTCATGGTGATCAATGGAGTGGGCTTTTTTTGCCAAGGGACCGATCAATTTGGAGTTTTCTTTTATGGTTAAGAAAATATTCTGGTTAAAATGGGGTTAACAGCGAAGAAAAGTCTAATAGGAATGAATTCTGTAAAAAGTCACATACAGACGTGGACAAAATTGTTGGTACCCTTTGGTCAATGAAAGAAAAAGTCACAATGGTCACAGAAATAACTTTAATCTGACAAAAGTAATAATAAATTAAAATTCTATAAATGTTAACCAATGAAAGTCAGACATTGTTTTTCAACCATGCTTCAACAGAATTATGTAAAAAAATAAACTCATGAAACAGGCATGGACAAAAATGATGGTACCCCTAACTTAATATTTTGTTGCGCAACCTTTTGAGGCAATCACTGCAATCAAACGCTTCCTGTAACTGTCAATGAGACATCTGCACCTCTCAGCAGGTATTTTGGCCCACTCCTCATGAGCAAACTGCTCCAGTTGTGTCCGGTTTGAAGGGTGCCTTTTCCAGACTGCATGTTTCAGCTCCTTCCAAAGATGCTCAATAGGATTGAGGTCAGGGCTCATAGAAGGCCACTTTAGAATAGTCCAATTTTTTCCTCTTAGCCATTCTTGGGTGTTTTTAGCGGTGTGTTTTGGGTCATTGTCCTGTTGCAAGACCCATGACCTGCGACTGAGACCAAGCTTTCTGACACTGGCTAGTACATTTCTCTCTAGAATTCCTTGATAGTCTTGAGATTTCATTGTACCCTGCACAGATTCAAGACACCCTGTGCCAGACGCAGCAAAGCAGCCCCAGAACATAACAGAGCCTCCTCCATGTTTCACAGTAGGGACAGTGTTCTTTTCTTGATATGCTTCATTTTTTCGTCTGTGAACATACAGCTGATGTGCCTTGGCAAAAACTTCGATTTTTGTCTCATCTGTCCACAGGACATTCTCCCAGAAGCTTTGTGGCTTGTCAACATGTAGTTTGGCATATTCCAGTCTTGCTTTTTTATGATTCGTTTTCAACAATGGTGTCCTCCTTGGTCGTCTCCCATGTAGTCCACTTTGGCTCAAACAACGACGGATGGTGCGATCTGACACTGATGTTCCTTGAGCATGAAGTTCACCTTGAATCTCTTTAGAAGTCTTTCTAGGCTCTTTTGTTACCATTCGGATTATCCGTCTCTTAGATTTGTCATCAATTTTCCTCCTGCGGCCACGTCCAGGGAGGTTGGCTACAGTCCCATGGATCTTAAACTTATGAATAATATGTGCAACTGTACTCACAGGAACATCTAGTTGCTTGGAGATGGTCTTATAGCCTTTACCTTTAACATGCTTGTCTATAATTTTCTTTCTGATCTCTTGAGACAGCTCTTTCCTTTGCTTCCTCTGGTCCATGTCGAGTGTGGTACACACCATATCACCAAACAACACAGTGATTACCTGGAGCCATATATATAGGCCCAATGGCTGATTACAAGGTTGTAGACACCTGTGATGCTAATTAGTGGACACACCTTGAATTAACATGTCCCTTTGGTCACATTATGTTCTGTGTTTTCTAGGGGTACCATCATTTTTGTCCATGCCTGTTTCATGAGTTTATTTTTTTACATAATTCTGTTGAAGCATGGTTGAAAAACAATGTCTGACTTTCATTGGTTAACATTTATAGAATTTTAATTTATTATTACTTTTGTCAGATTAAAGTTATTTCTGTGACCATTGTGACTTTTTCTTTCATTGACCAAAGGGTACCAACAATTTTGTCCACGTCTGTAAACAATAATCTGACCAATGACCTTTTCTGGTGCAGGACAGCTCCACTTACCTGTAGATCAGCATCAAATTCATGCTTCAAATGTGCCTCCTCAGCCGCCTCAACCAGCCTCTAAAAAGTAAGTTAAATATCAGAGTCAGTGAGGAGTTACGAAAGTCATATGCCAATGCAGTATTAAGACAACTTTGAGCAGGGGAATGCTATGTGGTTGCCCAAAGTCATGGATCAGAATCATCAGATATTACCTCTCATTTCAAGCGCTCTGTGAGGACTTGGCCTTACAGGAAATTTCCACTGATTTACGTAGAACAAGTGAGATGATGTCTGACACTGAGATCGATAAATGGTATAATAGTCTTGTAGTTTTCTGTTCATTATCCCCAAGTAAAACATTACGGAGGAAGCAAGCTTCCTGGCATCCCAAGAAGACAGATATTAGACAGCAGAACCTTTCTGGTGAGCAGCACACACGTTAAGGTAGAGCAGGAGCTCTGGGGAATAGTGGAGGCTTCTTTTTCAAAAAAGTTATATATATGGCATATTGAAAGGTTGGAGCCCTGAGCCTGCATGGCAGAGGACTCTGTTGTAAAGGCTCCAACGTGCATATGGAGCTATTCATTGCATTAGTTCTAGGGGTCGACACCTCCGTATGTTTGGCTGTAATTATGGCCAAGGGACGGAGAAGCACCAGGTGAGAGACAGAAGTCAGCAACAATTTTAGGACTTTGACTAAATGCAGTCTCTTAAGCTCCCCTATAGGGAGATTTGAGCAGAAACAGCCACAAGGGAGAGGACGTACGCAAAAACAGTACTGGGTGACACTAGGATAACCACACGTGATTCCATATAGAGTATGTACAGTTTTGAAAGGCCAAGTAAATCTCTTTCCCACAGTTTGGTTTTAATAGTAGGGAACTCCACTGCTTAGACTCGATGCCTCTCTTACAGAATTTATTTTTCCGTGGGCGAATATATCAATATATCAATTTTCCTTCCGGCCATCACGGTCTTACCCGTCAATAATCGCAGCTGGATTTACCCAGCGCCATCTTGACTAGCCAAATCCTTCACAAGGACTTACTATGCTCATCATAAATATAATAAAACTGAAATTACAATATGGAGTACAGGCAATATAAAATGCAAAGTCATGCAATTCCCATGGTAAGGTGACCATCTGCTCACTGACTATATTAGGTACCAGATTAGATGAGGCATACAGTAATCCAGTAAAGGCCTCATGTGCCTCTATGCAAACCCTGTTAAAGTTCAGTGCAAAAACAGACCTGCAATATGATCTTGCAGAGACTTGGTTTGCACCTCCCTGCAGTGTCACTCCTGATCAAGTGTTGTCCACAGAGCCATACTCCTTCTTTGTGGCCCCTTCATTCTAGAAATCAATGGGCATGCCAGTAGTCAGACCCAACCAGCCAGATGGAAAAGATATATGTTACCAATACATCATCTCTCACTGCCCTCCATGATAGAAGAGTAACTACATCGAGCTTCACATTGGGAGTGAGGATCTGCTCTAATAGACAGGTGGCAACTCCATAATTGTCAGTAAGCTCTGATGTTTATGAACATGAGCTTAGGATCCTGCCCACGGCTAATGATGCCAATGTCTGCAGTGTGACATAGTGAGAGGTTTGGTCTGGGAAAACAGGTATTTTCATCCCAGCATGTGCTGCTAGGCTGATTTACAGCCAGGTGAGGTCAAATACCGGACCGGATTTTAAATGCCGGTCACGGTTTGGGCAGCACCTGGCTGTCCTTAAAGTAGGCAGCTGGACGCAGAAGCCATGTCTCTGTGTTGGGATCTGGGAGCCTTGTGTCTGGATGAAGGCTTGCTACCTGTTTGGCATGAAAACAGGTTGGTGCTGCTATCAGCAAGGACTCTTTGAGGCAGAATTGCTGAATGGTGTGAATTACCACCAACAGCGCAAGGTGACTTTTTGTTTTCATTATGGCTGCTTGTTTTGTCACTTGCCTAAAGTGTGAATAAAACACTGAAATGTTTGATCCAAATAACTTGTTGTTGCCTCTATACTGCGTCCGCTAATCCTGTCTAACAGAGTGAGTCCCCACAGCAGGTACATTATAAGTACGGTAATACTAACAGATTTCTAGCTGATACAGAAAAGGGGTTCTTCAATATCCATCATATCTGATGAGAACTTCTTGATCCCTGTGATTGCCGCCATTGAGGAAGATTATAAAGAATAAGTAATGATGACATCTTGATATTGCAGCCTTAAAACCTCTCAACAAGTGACAGTGGTCTGAACCATAGAATGAGAGGCAGCCAACAAAACTCCGGATCAATATCACATCTTATGGAAAGCCGATAAACATCATTATAAATTACAATTACAGCATTATTTCACTGTAATCAATGAGAGGAGAACAACAGGACACCACTAATCTGCATTTCTCTATGACATGAATATGACGATCAATAACCTCCTGAATGTGCTGATGATCCGACTGAAAGTCATTATATTTGATGGAATTTTTTTATTTTTTATAATGAGGCATCCTACTAAAGAGTAGGCTATGTACCGACGAAAAATAATGGTACATCTAGCAAATGGCCCAAAAATAAGTGCTGGTTAGCTGCTGCACCGATAAAAAGCAAACATAGAGTGAAAAACCTGTAATGATAGGATGCTCCTAGACTCTCAGAACAAATCTACTCTGATCAAAATTCAAGGCTTAAAAACAGAGGTCTACTTAGCTCATCGCAGAGCCATATCCAATCATGAAAATAAATGAAAAGCACAAATAACCATACTGTACGTTTCATAACTGGTGCTTTTTCAGGTCAATAGTAAGCAATAATAGTAATATTGGAAGCTCTCTGAAACGCGTAGCTATAAACAGTAAAAATGTATTTAAAATTTGCCTTCAAGACAGGACAACTCTTCATTATTTACCCTGCTTTTTCCCCCATCTTTCTTTATACCAATGCATATACAGTGTGATCTGTATGCATGGTTACAGATCTCAGTGGCCTAGCTAGAGAAACTCTATACAGTCTGACAACTGCAACTCTGCAGGGGAAAGCAGGTACAGTATATCTAGTGTCAAAGGGTACCAGCCAGGGGGCCATAACTATAGAGGGTGCAGAGGTAGCAGTCGCTACCGGACTCAGGAGCTTGAGTGGGGCCAAAGACCCTTGTACCACATAAGAAGACGCCGGTATTATAGAAAGTACAAGGAAGGTCAAGCATTTGTCATGAGAGGTGTGACGTTTCAATTTTTGCCTCAGGCAGCACCAAGACTATGTGCTTCACTGCCCCTGGCCACAAAGCAAATAGGGAAGGGGGTCCCAAGATGAACTCTTGCACCACGGCCCATGAGCCTTTAGCTACGTCCCTGGTACCAGCAACATTACCCGCATAACTGTGATATTGGAAGCCTAGCTATAAGGGGTGCAGAGGTAGCACTTGGACTGTTGTGCCTGAGGGGGCCCAAGTGCCACATAAGAAAACACCAGTATATTAGTAGTGATGAGAGGCAGGGGCAATCTTCGAATTTGCAATATTTAGCTAATATTTTGTAGAATATTCGTCATATATTCGCAAATTCGAGATTATATTCTTGATTGCTAAATTCGGCAATGTATTATTCGTGTAATGCGCGCAAAATACCGGCGTGGGGTAGGCAATGTTTCTATTGGTTGCTAGGGATGTTGCTAAGCTGTGACAAAGCCTTCTCATTGGCCCACAAGCTAGAAGAAGGGAGGGAGTATCACCTGATGTGTACTGTGTTAAAAAAAAAATAATATATATATATATATATTCGTCATTACAAATATATAGCACTATATTCTAAATATTTGCAAATTCTCGAAGTGCCGATATTCGGGATAAAAATTGCCTTTTCGAATATTTGCGCGCAACACTATAGATTAGTTGGGTCATGGAAGATGCACTAAGGCTCAGGAGCTTCCAGTTATGCCTCAGCCACAGTGCCACCACACCAGACATACCCACAGTTGCTCATAACAATGCCACCACAAAACCCTTATAAGATCCTCCCAACCAACACTAATCCTGTGATGGTTGCAATACATCAGAACATTAAATAACAAAAAGTACTGCACATGTATAGAGAAGACCAAATCTGGACAACATGTGTGATGGTATGTGATTTAGCCTTGAGCCAATCATGCATTTAAACTTACTTTTAATGTGTTTACATTTAAATTTATACTCACAGACTTTTTACATAAGGTCTCAGCATTATACTGTACTCTCTACCGCTCCAGAAAACAGATGGATAGGAGGTGAAACTATTGTGAGCCTCTCTGCTCTAGGCTTTACATAAATATAAATGAGAGAAATTTCTCAGACATGGTTATTCTCTGGGATTCAGGACTAGTCTTCTGAGGAGTGTTCTGATGTAGTTCCTCTCAATTCCTCAACTAGAAACTGAATGAACGAGGGGTGGACCTAAGTCTATTGATACAATTCAGAATCAGGATTGTTAACCCTGACTGATCCATATACTATTATGTGGGTTGCAATACATCAAAACATTAAATAACAAATATAATTTTGCAAGTACCCTATTCCAGGGTACTGCACATGTATGGAGAAGACCGAATCTGGGCCAAAATGGGTGATGGTATGTGATTTAGTTTGATATGTGATTTAGTCTTGAGCCAATAATGCATTTAAACTTAATTTTAAAACATTTAAATTCATATTTAAAAACTTTGTACATAAAGTCTCAGCATTCTGTTCGCTACTGCTCCAGAAACATGGTGAGCATGCTTGGCTATTTCCGCATCTCCCATACTATAGCTGCTTCAATAGATAGATAGATAGATAGATAGATAGATAATTAGATAGATAGACTTCTTCCATGTAGGAGGAGAAACTATTTTTGAGCCTCTCTGCTCCAGGCTGCATATAAATATAAACCATGAATGAAAAAAAATGTACATTTACAGTTGAAATTACCCAAAGCCCAAAGCTGTAGAGTAGCAGTGACCTAGCCTACCCTTCTTCTGTAAAAATGTTTTGCCAAAGGTCTTGGTGGGGGGGGAATTACTAATGTAATTCTTGCCCTGGGCCCACTAATGTCTTTCTACAAAAGATCAAAATGTTTTCATATCAGGCAGCAGCGCATTACTATTATGTCTTTTTGCATTAGTAATTCACAGGGGGCAAACTATGAAAATGGTAGAAAAACATGGGAAATTGGAAGGCAAGGGCGAGAAAATGGGATTAATCATCCGCTATTTGTTGTTGTGGAGCTAAGACACGCTTGTGTGCTGCTCTTGGAAAACAAGTTACCACTTTCCATTTATCAAGAGGTGATATGCTCTAATGTCTAATGGGTATAATTACACATTTGGATAAATACCACTGAAAATGCGGCATAAATAGCAGTCGGAGAGAGCACTTACAGGCTGAGCAACTGATATAAATGCTGCAATAAAGCACAGGCAGAACAACGCTAAAAGGCAGCATTGTATTTACTGAAGCCCTTAAAAAGAACCCGCCACCACCAGGTTAGCTTATTTGTTGAATCATATAATGAGTACTGGAACGTACTGTGTGCTGTAAACCCTTTCAAGTATTATCGGCATCAGAAGCAGCCTGAGATGTTGGGGTTATAGGCCTCCCCCAGCATTGTAAGAATGACCAGTAAATAACACTTTGTGATGTCAGGTCCTCTTTCTCTTAAACTTGACCACATAGGTAAAACTTAAGGCTACTGGACTTCGAAACAAAATCTATAATGGTACCTCGCATTTGCCATGTACCTTTTATAATACCCGTGTCTTCTCATGTGGCAAAATGGCCTATAGCCTCGGGGGGGCTATAGGATTATCTTGATCCAACACATGCATTAACCATGGGGCCACCCAAACCCTTCACACTGCCATTGGCCGGGTACATAATAATATCTTGTCCCCCTGCTGTGCTGTTCACCCTCATAGGCTAGTGTATGAGGCAGTGTACAAATTGCAAAGGCACCAAGGCTGGAAGAGGCCTGTGACTTACATTTGAGATGGCAACTTGGAAAAAGACTCAGTTATTTAATTTTTTTCTTCTTTCCTTACCCACTTGTGTAGCATACTACTGGGGGCACTACAGGGGTCATTATTAGGAGATGTCCAGGCATCATGCTGAAGGTAGGGCTGGCTTGGTGCTGTGGCCAACATCCTGGCCAGTCTGGAGGTGGAAGCACCATCAGGAGGAGTACACAGAGTGGCACAATGACAGAGTGTGGAGGTGGTGGCAACAGCAGCATCATAAGGAGGCCACAGGGTGGTACAATGACAGTCTGGAGGTGGCAGCAGCATCAGGAGGTCACAGAGTGGCACAATGACAGAATGTGGAGGTGGCAGCAGCATCAGGAGGAGGACACAGGGTAGCACAATGACAGTGTGGAGGTGGCAGCAGCATCAGAAGACCACAGAGTGACCCATGGACAGAGTGTGGAGGTGGGTGGCAATACCAGTACCGGTGGCAATACCAGTACCAGCTGAAGATGGTGGGTGAAAGAAGGAGCACTTGGCATCAGATGTGTGGCATCAGGCAGATGGCAGCATCAGAATGGTAGCTGAGGCAGGCAGCCAGAAGAACCCGGTCTCTTTTGTCAAAGTGTTGGTGTGGCACCATGGATGAGCTAATCTGATGCATCAGGCATTGGTGGGTGGAAATCCTGGCTGATCCACGCCTGATTCATCTTGACAAAGGTCAGTCTCTCCACATTTTGGGTGGACAGGAGACTTCTTGGGGTAACTATGCCCTGCCGCACTAATAATATAATAAATATACTGATAGAAATCTATAGGTCCATACCAAATTCTCAAGTGAAACAGATTGCCTATGGGTTTCTAATACTTGCTTGTAATTTTCTAACTGACTGATACAGTAGAGGCTTTGTGCAAATGGTTATATGGAGTTCAACAGTCCTTTCACCATCACCCTATCACCCAGTACCATTACTCTTGCTGTCAATGGCTTTGTTAGAGCTAAAGAAGAGCTAACATCTCATAAAAGGGTCATTTGTTTTGTTCAGTTGTGCAAAGTTTTTAGGAATTTGCAATAACAGAACTTGGCGTAAAGCTAATGCCTTGACTTTTTAAGACATGCTTTGAATAATGACATTAAAGGGGTTATGCCATGACTAATATTAAAATGGAAATCAGACATCATATAGAACATGACCACCTCTTTCTAACAAGGCTATAACCAGCCCTGTACCTCACAGGGATCCAGGGATCTTAACATTTATTGCTCCAATGGTTCTGCTAGGTTTTCTTCGAGCTGGCAGCTCATGGGCATGTCCCTTTTCATCCCCTTTGTCTCCTTTCTTTTGTAGCTCTCTACCTCTCATGGCTCAGAGGTGGTATTCTTCCTCTCAGGGTGTGGCCTTTCTGCTGCTGTCACAGCTTCTAACAGTAAATGCAGCTGGTGGCAGTTGAAGGATGGAACTGAGCATGTGCGACCACCTCAGCACATTGTAAAGAGAAATAAGGAGAAGAGTAGACAGCAGGTAGCACTATACAGATACACTTTATTGAATAACTCACTAGCTATATGCTTTTTGATGTATTCAGATCCAGGTGCCAGTTTGAAAAATGTTGAATATTTTTCACGGGACAACCCCTTTAATCTCTGGCTATTCTATGATTCTAATGAAATTCTCAGAAAATAGTGGTTCAGCTAGAAAATAGGTTCTGCTTTGCTATGTAGGTGACAGGTGCCTTTAGGGAGCTGCACTGGCGTTGTGCAGCCGTATCACCAGACACAGAGAATATTAAATGCTTTAAAGACAAAGGATTACATCTGTTTGCTTAAGCACATTTCCCTTCCCATAATTAGGTCACAGCAAACACAGCTCCCTGCGAACCTCTCGCTGCCTCAGATTCTCTGTTACGTAGGAAGGGATTTTTTCTCTTTAATTCCAATACACAAAACGCAAATGTGCAGCGTTTTATTTGTTCCAGTAAATTAAACAGTACGGAAAACAGATTTATAAAAAGGGGGTAAAACAATCTCTACTGGGACCGAGCTCTTCAAACAACTATGATATCAATTAAAACCACACTCTATTTACAGCAAGCAAAATCCTAATTAAACAGCTTGGCATCCAACTCTCAGCTAAAAGAAACCAAGTAAAAGGTCACACGGGTCTCTTGACATTGCGAGATTATGCGTCTGCTCAACTGCAGAGGAAAAAATCATGATTGATTCTAATGGTCGGCAGTGGGGGTCTCCGAAAGTAAAGGAATTTTACATGTGGTGTATAAGGCACTAACGCATTTTGGGCTTTTGTAAAGAAAATAAACTCCTGTCAGACCCTGTCTCAATGGAGGTCTTTATCTAACTTCTTTATCAAAGTTGTTAAAAGGGTAATTAACATGAATACATTTTAATGTAAAAAATAAAAATCAGACATCATATAGGACATGTCAAACTTTTTTTTTTAAAGCTAGAACCACTCATGTACCTCACATGGTTCCAGAGGTCTCCACATTCATTGCTTGCTCCCAATTTCTCTGCTAGATTTTTTTCATGCTAGTAGATCTGCTGCAGATCTGTCCCTAACAAATATCATGGGAAATGTATTTTCAAAGTGGTGCGTGTTCTTTCTGGTGCAGCTGGTGGCAGTTGAAAGATGGAACTGAGCATGTGCGTCCATCTCAGTGAGGTGGTCACAGAAAAACAATAAAATAACTAACAGCAGGTGGCGCTATATAGATAGATTACTTTGGATAACTCAGTGGCTATACTGTGTTTTTAATTACCTGCAATTACAAAAGCATTCAGATCCAGGTGTTGATTTTAAAAAATATAGAATGTTTTTTTTTTTGGGACAACCACTATAACATACTGTACACTGGAGTGTAAGGAAGTATGTAGAAAATCAATTGGCCTGAAGTAAGTTAAAGTTTCTGGGCATAAAAACATGTGCAAATCGGGATTAATGCATTTGCATTTACTAGCAGTATACATAAGCTACTCCATACTACTTTATGAGACATACAGATACAGAGTGAGTATGCTCATCAGTTGGGTGGAACAGCACTGTGCATGCTTGGCTACTGGCTTGAGTTCATCATATACTGTAGTACCCACTAGAACATAGAGTGTAGGAAACCAGTTTACCAGACACCAGAGGTGTAACTTGCCTGATGCACAATCTACAGTATAACAAAGTACATTTATAATACTGGTGTCTTGAGGATATTGTGCTCCAAATGCACACGGCCTAGGTGCAAATGTAACTTTTAAAGAGGTTTTCCAGACTTTTTTTTTATTGGATGGTCCCCTAGTTCCAATCCAGGGTAACATCAACATATAAATTGAATAAGTTCCTCATGGTCTCATGGATTTATCACAGGGTGTTTAAGGGGGTTGTCCAGACCTTTTTTAAGTGATGGCCTATCATCAGGAAAGACCATCATTAGCTGATTGTCGTTGGTCTGGCACCCAGTTACTTGCCGATCAGCCGTTCTGTGTAGCTCAGTCACTGGAAGTCCGCGCCAGAACAACACAGCACCTTCAAGATTGTAGTGGATGGAGCTATGGCCACTGTCCACTACAATGTTGAGGGTGCAGTGTAGTTCCAGCGCCGATTTCCGGTGACAGGACTACACAGAACAGGTGATTGGCTGGGTGCCAGCACCCCACTGATCAGCTAGTGATGGCCCATCCTAGGTATAGGCAATCACTTAAAATAGTCTGGACTTCCCCTTTCAACCCCTGTGATAAAATCCATGAGACCATGAGGAACTTATTCAGTCTGTATGTACTGTAGATGTTTCCCTGGATAGTGTTTCTATATATATATTTAATTATGTCATTTAATATCCTTATTGCCCAGGACAATCCATAAAGTATGGAAAGAAGTACGGATGGAAAAAAATAAAAATCTAATTAGACCCTCTCTCGGACATATCTTGCACTTCCACACCCCTCTGTTCAGGTAAAGTAAGGCCCATTGCATGTTTGATCTTCTGCTCCTCATACATGCTGGTAGCAAACAGTATGGAGGCCCTTGGGGAAGTTATCTTCTCCATTGTTTGCTTGTATAAAACATGAGACCTATAGTATGCCAATTCACATGGTGAAGGGAAATGGCGTCTTCTTCTCTTTCCATGGCCACACAGCATATGACCTGATGTATCAGTTTCCCAAATTATAGGACTAGAGGTAAGAAGTTTTTGAGGTTGGACTACATAGATATCTGTTTCACCGCAAACTAAATTGTCCATATTGTTCAAATATGTTTTTATTGACCAAGTAAGTGATCTTCAATTGTAGTCCTGTAGGTTTAAAAACGTGATGAGAACCAATATTTTAATCTGACAATTTACATGTCAGACGAGTTGCCCCCTCCCACCACTGCTATTAGAAGTTTTGAACTTTGCAGTTAGATCATGATTTTAACTTAACAAAATTAGCTTGATACCGAACGCTGATCTCCTACATGAATCAGAGATGAATAAAATATTGTAAATTGCTGTTTTGACTGTTGAGTGGGGTGACAGGTTGAGATTATCCCTGACAGCTGTCTGAGCTAATCAGTGTCTCATTTAAAAAGGTTGAAGCAACTCTCGTACACTATTAAGAATGAGTCCCAGGCTGAAAGGAAAGGCTAGTAACGTTCTCAAAGAGCGCTAGCTTTCATTGTGATACACAGACTACAAGATCAAAGGTGTTTATTGCCATGAATATGAAAGGCTTCCGTTTTAATGAATATTTAAAGGAAAAAAATGGAACCCAAAATATTTCATGTAAAGGAGCAGACGATGTTAGGATCTCCTGTACTACTGTTCGTTCCATTTTAGAAGAAATTTCAAAAAGTTGCTCCTTCTAATGGAATAAGTGGATGAATAGGTAAATCTTGCCTTGACTTGGGCGGAGGAGTGTTTTCTACCCGGTGTCTTTTTGTATATAGTATATTTTTGTGCAGGAGTTTAACTCTAGAGGTTCAGAGGTTGCACCTAGGGAGCTCAAAAGGTCCTTCTGCCATATATGAGGAGACAACTAGTTTGAATGATCTGTGATAGCTGGAGGGACCTGTTACAGATTTTGCAAGAATTTACTTAATTGGTAATGTATAAAAAATATGCATTATTATTATACGATTTTTTTTTTATTTTGGACTGGAACCTGAATAGCTGACCGTCTTGAAAGGAGACTGTTAAGGGGGGTTTCCAGGAGAACAATATTCAATGACCTATTCTCAGGCTAAGTCATCGATATCTGATCTGTGGGGGTCTAGCTCCCAGCGTATTAGACAATCAGCTGTTTGACGAGGCCACTGTGCTTCAGTGAGTGCTTCGGCCTCTTCATAAGCCAGTGACATCACGGCCATTGGTCACATGGCCTACGTGAAGCTTATTCCCATTCAAGGGAATAGGCCTGGTTTGCAGTTCCACGCGCAGACACTATTGTGCTGCATTTGGTATGCTATGAGGAGGCCACAGCTTGTTCAAACAGTTAATCAGTGGAGGTGCTGGAGGTTGGACACCCACAATCAGATATTGATGACCTACACTGAGGGTAGGTCTTTAATATTGTATGTCCAGAAAACTCCTTTAACCCTTTCACCCTCGGAGAGTTTTAGGGATTTTGTTTTTCATTCCCTGCATTTCGGGGGACAAAACATTTTTATTTTCCACTCACATAGCTGTATAAGGGCTTGTTTTTTGTGGGAAAGTTGTACCTTCTAATAGCACAATTTAATATTCCAATATTCCAAATTTCTAAAATTTTAACACCATGATGTTTATCTTTTTTATTAAATTTTTGATTTTTTTTCTTCACTTTTTTATAGTTCCAATGGGGAACTTTTAAAAGCAATAATCAGATTGCTTCTTTCATAGACCCCAATGCATTAGCATTGGTGTCTATGAGGATCACAATATGTATGGCAGCCTTGGATCATTTTTGAGGACCAAGACTGCCACACTCACTTCCAAGTTTATGCACTCCCATTTGCCATGACCACGTTTGACCATGGCATCTGAGGCGGTTAAATGTATGTGATTGACGTTATCACCGATTGCATACATTAGCCTAGCATGTCTGCTGTTTAAAACAGAGGTCTACTGGAGGGTCATCTTTAAAGACCCACCCTGCACCGAACATGTATGACACTGGGTGGGAAGGGGTTAAACTTCAGTCTAGACTACTGTATATCAGAACCAATCATGTCTCAAGAAATTAATGTTCTATATTGGAACTTTAAGGGCTTGTCCAGCAGTGAAGCAGCCACAATGCTCCTGGGAGCAGAACGTTCCATTTTTTTATTTTATTTTTTCACAGTCCCAGCCACCATTATGTATGAGAAGTTGCAACCCCAGAATGAGTGAAGAGGTTGATGTTTTCCCATCATTGTGCTAATCAGCAGTGGTTCCTGGGGTCATACAAGACATGTAATAATAAGACCCCTAAGGACAGGTTTAGTTTACATGTCAGATTAGTGAAAGCATACTGTATATCTGGTTGGTGGGTCAGTTTTAGCTGTGGCCGCCCTACCTTCTTAGGAAGTAAACCTCGCCGTTTTCAATAAAAAAAAAATCCACATAAACATTTAAAAATAAAATCCAAGGATGAAGCGCGTGTTAATTAATGAGTGCATAGTAGTCAGAGCCGTAGAAAATGTGATATGTATGACTTACCGGAGCGTGACATGTTTTATTATAAACTGCTTCAGGGGCAACTAGACAGCCTTATCAGATGGTGGAAATGATGGTGCAAATTGAAGCTAAATATTATTAGCTCTGGAGAAGCCGACTGCAAATGATAGCTGATAGGAAAAGTCCATCTCCATGAAAGAACCTGGAGAAATGACTGAAGTTCACAAGCTACAACAGTTCACAGTGATTTTCCTCCCTGAGTCTTAGCAAATAGAAATCCGAATGTCATGTAAAACTGACCAGGGAAGCTTAGGGCATGTTCACATCTGCATTGGAGGCTCCGTTGGGGGTCACAGATTTTGCAGGACTTTTTTCGTATGCAGGACTTTTTTCTCTGCTAAAAAGCATTCTGCCAAACAGAAACCAAATGGATTCAGTTATAGTTAGTGTTGAGCGAATAAAAGTTAAAGGCTATGTACACCTTTGGGGGCATTTTTTGTATTGCTGCATTGTACTCATTTTGAGCTAAAAATAATGTTTTAAATTAGTCTTTATTAAAAATATGGCTTCCTTTTTTCTGTACAGAGCTGAGATGCTCTAGTAGCACCCTGTGGATTTTCTGTCTTTTCCTTTAGACCAGGAGCTGGCGGCTCCTTATCTCTACTCTCTGACCTCCTAAACACTCATTATAACTTACTGATAAGAATGTGGCTTAAATAAGTGTTTATGGCCTTTCAGTAGTTTAGAGATAAGGTTTAATAGACGACAGGCACAAAGTAAAAGTACCAGTCACACAGTTAGAAAAACAGTTGACCCTTTGTGACAGAACAGCTCAATATTTAAAATGCAAATGCATAGCTTATATATAGAACTGATGTACATGAGAAGTTGAGCATCTTTATAAATACATTGGGGCAGATATATAAAGAATGCCCCTGCACCATTTTCTGTATGCGTCAATTGTATGATTTGGATTGTTAAATTAGTAGGGGAGTGAATTGATTCTTATGAATCAGTTTGTTTCATCAACCAGAGTTTATACCTGGAAAGGGCTGTGCCTGCCAGTGAAGATTCTCCCCTTACCAATTGATAGGGCCGGACATCTTGTTAAGCCCTGACAATCTCTTGCCAGTGCTGCTGCTCCAAGTAGCAGCACAAGCTCAGAGGCTCTGCTTCCTCGAGTGGAGCAGCAACTGCGCATGCACCGCTACACTCCCGGGTAGCAGTGCATGTACAGTTGCTGCTCTGGAGGAAGAAGCTCTGGTTGATGAGACTTATCAATTGGTAAGAATTGATTTGCACATCCCTAGTCTAAATATGTGATGTTGTTTTAGAAAGTGGTGAAGGGAAGATGCAACTGAAAAATCCCAGTTTGCAAGTTAGGAACAAGCAAAAATGTGGCGCATAAGAGATTGATATATCCTGCCCCATTGTATTAATCATCTAATATGAATCCCATGTTACAGCCTGTGATATATTCCCGAGCTGCATTTAAAATTCCAAACACTTCAGAGCTGAAATTTACTATAATTTCTTGTGGCTCAATAATTCCATATAGTTTGCTATATGGGACTGCCGATAATAGCTGAGCGCTGTCCTTGGCTGTTTTTGTCAGTCCCATATGGTTGTCTGTTGTTATGTTGTATTCAAATACCTCCTCAATGTGTTCTTGTAATGAGGACGAATGAGAGGCTTGGGAGCCCCATGCTAGGTATCAAAATAGGGCATGCTTCCATGGTGTCACCATGGACCCATGGTCTGTGGAAAACCACCCATGTATAAACAGACACATTAAAGTCATTAAAGTCGATAGATACGAGAGCAGTCCATGGAGACCACAGACAGCACAAGTATGTGATTCACTGACGTGTGAAACAGGCCTTATCCTGTGGATAGGTGATAATTAATGTTCATTGTGGAAATACTCTCATAAAAATTTAGGGGCCATATTCACTACCAGATGGAGGTCTGACCTCTGTACAGTGGTCTACTGATCTTCTAATTCCTTATTTGAGGCTCAAAATTAGCTCTCAACAAAAAGGAAAAGAAAAGCTAAGATTCTAATGCCACCAGATGTATTGTAGCTATCCTACAAGTTAATGGTCGACCTTTTAAACAGGCCTTGAGACATAAGTAAGGATTATAGCCAAGCCAGTATCTCATCTGCAGAGAGCTATTTTGGGATTTGAGGTTTTGCATTCGTGATGGATAACTTAATTTATCTGAATCTATGTCATATGTTAATGATAGCAACACTTTACTGTGGTGGTGTTGTAGAGGAGGAAGGAAGGATACATTGGAAGAGATCTCAGAGGAGGAAGGACACATTGGAAGAGATCCCATATGCTAGTCTTGATCCACCCTCACTGAAGTAAACACCTAATTTATTAAAAGGCACCCTGTGGTCCAGAAACTCAAGTCACAAGTTATAGTAAATCAAGCTGGCAGCCTTGGCCTGCCCACTAAGTTCTGTCTCTTTTTCACCTTAAGAAAAGTGTCAAGAAGCTCGCAAATTATGCTGCCATGTTGTTGTGTGTCATAATTTGTTACTTTTTTTTTTTACCCTACAGCTTTAATAAATGTTCCTCTTTATCCTTCCTTGGTGGTGTATACTTAATTAGTGTGAGCTATGTATTAAGTGTGACGTATAAATTAAATTTAATTAATCATTATGTCACGGTCATCTTGTTGTTTGACCGTGATGCGGTTGCCATGCAGACTGGTTGCCGGTGGCTACGTGTTGTTGGCAGTTTTCATGTGTACTTCCCCTTTAAGGTTTGCCTCCCTGCTGTTTAGTGAGCAAGGGGTTATTCTTCTTGCGAGTGGGGATTAGGGTGTTTCCTGGGTGTGGCCGGGGGCTTGATATATACCTGTGGCTTGCTGGCTGGGTGCAGTTGTACAACAGCCTTGCTTGGTGTTGAAGCTTTGCTCTTTGCCTGGGTGTTTCTGCCCAGTCCTTGAGGGCAACCTTATGGAACATAAATTGTCCTTCCTTATGTACCCTCCATTTACCTTTACCCTCACTTGTTGTATGTGTGGTGTGGGTTTATGTTCTGGGTGTGTGAAGTGTTTTGTTGGTTGTTACATGTCTGAGCTGTTGTTGGTGTTGGTCCCTGCATGTATGCTATTCGCCACCCGTATGTTGATTCCTCCGGAAGGGGGCTGGTTTCCCGGAGGGGTGAACCATAAGTCTGGATGCTGTGCACCTTGCTGTATGGGGCCCAGGCAGTATCAGGTGTGCTGTATTCCGGTGTGTGGTGTTGTTTGTATGGTGTCCAATTTGGTGTGTGGGCACCTGTACTTATGCACGGGTTCCAGTTGTGGTGGCTGCGGCAGGTAAGTGTGTTTCTGGTGTTCTTACCTGCCGACTCTGTTGCTGTTTTCAGTCGTCCACTTTTCCCTGCAGCTAGGCCTGTGGAGACTCTGGTCTATCCATGTCTTAGATGAACCTGGTTGTCTCTTGTCCCTGTCTCCTAACCTCAGGGATATTCAGGGATTTCAGGGTTCTGAGGTGTATAGACCCTCCTACCTTATGGGTCGGCTCATACAGTTAGGAGAACAGGGCCAGATTTAGGGATGCTACAGGAGGTGACCAGCTCCTTTTGCTTGGCAGCCTGGTCTTGCTGCTACCCCTATCCCTTTTATATTGTACGGTGTGGGGTTTCCCCCACTCCCCACCGTGACAGTATGTTCCATAAAGGCATCTCTGTTTTTGCCTTCGGAAGAGGGCGCAGCATGTGTCGCCTGCTGTTTTCTGGTGCACATGCTTATCCTCCGGAGGGAGGGTGAAAGGGGAATCCCTGTCTGTTGTCTGTAACAGTGGTTGCAGTTGGTGTGAACCGACACTTGTGTTTGGGTCTTCCCTCGTCCATGTCTCAGTGGTTCTTTCGCTTGTGTTGTGGTGGCTGGCTGTATTGCTTGTTGAATTGCATTTGGTGTATGCTGGTGGGGGATGCATGTTGGCAGCGACTTGGTGTGAGACGTTTCTGAGTGTGGATGCAGTGATCAGTGGCAGCAGTCCTGGGGAGACTCGCTTGCACTGACACTGATTCAGCAACTTTTTTTTTTTTTTCGGCGCCGACTCCTCATATCCATTTGCCTGATGAAGGGCTATATATAGCCCGAAACATTGCCTAAAATTATTTCCCGCTGAATAAATCACATAATATTTCACCTACAATTTTGAAGTGCTGTCAATTTGTTTATGCAACAAGAATAGGGTCCCATAGGTGGATTTGGGGACCCGCTGTCACTACCAGAGCTTTGAGACGTTCTCACAGCTCTGTGTCTCCACCCCTGTGATGATGTCACTTAGGGTTGGAGGTTTTCTCACTGTTCTGTTTCTCCGCCCCTGTGATGAGGCCTTACTCCCAGCTGTCTCTCCTGCGTTTGATTTCTCTGCCTTTAAATCACCCCTCCTCCTATTGCAGGGCGTGGATTATATTTCTCTTTTCAGTTGTAGCTCTGCCTTGAGTATCTTCACATCTTTAGCTACTAGTTCTCTGGACCTGTGTTCTGCTGCTGCAAGCACTCCGGATATTGCCAGCGGTCCTTGGATCCGTCTTCTCTGCGGCTGCAGCTTCATCAGCTAAGTGTGCAGACTTTGTTATGTACCTGGTGATTTCCTGACTGGATCTAAGGTGGCCCCGGTTCCCTCCATATTCTGTGCAGGGCATCGGTGGCCGTGCCCCTTCCACTATTGTAGGGGTTACAGGGCTCATCAGTCTAAGGTACGCGGGCATGCCTCGTTCCACCATTTGGATCCGGGCATGTGCTTTAGCAGCATAGGGAGAGTGTTGAGGGTCTGACAGGGGTCACCCTTTCTCTTCCCTAGTTTGGGGTCCGGTCAGTAGCTCTTTTTACTGTGTATACTCTTGTTACCCTTAAACAGCCGTGACACCCGCACAGACGAGCACCCTGTGAAAATCCAGCAATTAGATGAGTGCTGTGATCAACTGTATTTAAAATACTATTCTCTGGATAGGTCATCAATATCTGATCGGTGGGGTTTTGACACCCGGGACCTCCGTCGATCAACTGTTTGAGAAGGCACCAGCACCATACATTGTATAGTGGCTATGCTTGGTATCGAAGCTCAGCCCCATTCACTTAAATGGGGCTAAGCTGCTCCTAGGCCACATGATCGATGAACGTGTAGTCACTTAGCCTAGGGAAAGCTACGAGAAAGCTGTGGCATTCACAGGAGCACCGCTGCCTTCTCAAACATCTGATCGGTGGGGGTCCTGGATGTCAGACCCTCACTGATCAGTATTTAAAGGAGTTGTCCCACAAAAAATATTCTACAGTTTTCAAACTAGCACCTGGATCTGAATACTTTTGTAATTGCATGTAATTAAAAATTTAACATAGCCACTGAGTTATTCAATAAAATGCATCTGTAGAGCGCCAGTGGCTGTATATTTTTTTCTCATTTCTTTGTCCTACTTACTGAGAAGGCCGCACATGCTCAGTTTCATCCTTCAGCTGTCTCCTGAGCTTTGATAGGGAGAGCTACAGAAGAAATACCCCACCCCTAAGAAAGGACACTCCCACTTGACCTGTTAGCTTGATATAAATCTAGCAGAGCAATGAATGGGGAGAGCTCTGGATCCGTGTGAGGTTCAGGGCTGGTTCTAGCTTTGTTAGAGATTGTCATATCCTATATGATATAACTTATATAATTTTTTACATTAATCATGTAATAACCCCTTTAAATCTCAGGAAAACCCCTTACATCCACCGCGTACAATCACAATGGCATAAGCTATGGCTGAATGAAGTCCCAGGACAGTGGAGCTTGAAAGTTACATGGGGCATATTATTACTTGATTTTATATAGGTTGTTTCCAAGATTTACAGAATTATAGCTGTTATTAACAATGCAATAATAACAGTAGTTTATGGTACAAATTATCCAGACTGTCTCCGTTTTTTACAAGCGCTGTAAAGTGCTCGACGTGTAATTGTATTTGCAGTGTTTCAATAAGCTGTTGCGGAGAAATATAAAAATGATTAGTACTCAGGAAAGCCGAGGCACACAGTGCGAGCGGAGACCAAGGACCTTCATTACTTCAAATCTTTAGGTTGGAAACCACTGACTGTTAAGTCCAACAATAAGAATTAGGGCATTGCTTTAGCTTTTAAAAAAGACCAGTTACCCCTGCTAACGTGTCTGTTTTACTAACCACTTTCATGTAAGACCAATTCCAGAGAATTTTATGATGCACTATTCCTCTATTATTCCTGCTGGAGGTTTATGAATAATACTGCCATTTTTATTTTATTTTTTTAACCCTTGCAGAAATGCCCTATTCTTGTCCACAAAACGGACAAGAATAAGAATAAGACACGGAAAACTATCAGCGCATCAACTACTGCCTATTCAGATGCCGATCCAGCGAAAGAAAGCGTGGAACACATAGTGCGCATCAGCTAGAGCTCTATCGAACAGGTACCTAACTCAGACCAAAGGGTGAGTACAATTACTGTGTGGGACGCCACCAGCAACTAACTGTAAGCAAATATGACATTACCAACTCTTGGCTTGAACTAAAGACAAGTTCCACCTATATCATCGCATGTGAATATACCTGCAGAGACTATTTCTCAGCTATCCTATCTTATTTTTATTTTATTTTTATTTTTCTTCTATCCATTAAGTCCAACATATATATATATTATATACACCTGCATTTTATCCTAAAACTTTTGGACATATCTTGGAGACATTTTTTGAACATCATCGGATCCTTTTATATTTTCATATTTTCATATTGAATATCGAATATTTTCTTTACTTTGTACTAGATCAATTTGCAAATCAACTTTTTTCACTCTCGATCATATTTTGAACTTTTATATGAACCTTATTTAATAATTTTTTATAAAAATTCTTTATAATAATTTTCTGTTTCACAATTGAATAGAATTTTTTGTTCCACCATTTAGTCCCCCTCCACCTAGGTGTCCACATCAACCCCTTCCCCCATCGGGATATTTTTCAGGTTACACCTTGGTACCCAGACCACACCAACCTTCCCCCACCATAACAAATAAGGGATTTCAACATTTTAATATTTTAATATTTCCCAATTTTTTTTTTCAAATTAAATAGCAATATTTTTAATAAAAACCTTGTACAATATCAATCAATAAATATCCTCTAAAACCAGATATAGAGTGCCTGTCGACTTTTCTTACTTTTATCATTTACATACTTACCAGTGGGCAGGTGAACCACCTCCGACAAGAGCACCATTCCAAGGGAATAATTTGGGCGAGCCACTATTATTCTAGTATAAAGAATAAGACACGTTCTATTTTATTTTTATTTTTTTGCAGGGCTGCAGAACGGACACACAGGTGTGGAAAGCACAGGGTGTGCTGTCCCCATATTTTGAGATGAATGAGTCCGCATCTGATCTACAAAAAAATCCAGACCAAACATACAGTCGTGTGGATAACACTGTCCAATCAGTGTGGCCAGTGTGCAGGAACATCCTCCACCCCAGGGATACCTTTATTTATAAACTTCTAGCAGGAATAATAGAGAAATGGCACAAGATAGAGTTTTAAGAATAGATGTTTTAGAATTGCTTTCACGTGGGGAATAAAAGTAATGTACAGTAGTTAGTAAAACAGGCATGTCAGGAAAATGTACAGGCCTGCTTTAAAGAGAAACTACTGTATAATTTAGCTTGTTTTGCATGGCAGCGAGGTCTAGGTGACTAAACGGCATACAATACGGTATATTATGGGTATCCTACACAAGGGCTACTTTAGGATAGCTGGCACACTATAAGTGGGTAATGCAATATTATAAGTAATTACTTATGCTTGTCAACTATATTTGGAAGTTTTGCAGTGTTTCCAAGCAGTCAGTGTCAGGAGGGGTGTCCTGAAGGTAAGCTCAGGTAGAACATCTGCTAGTCAGTTAGTGCACTAACAATTCACAGTTTCTTTTTGGAACAGGGCGCATTATTATTTGATTGAAAAACTTATGGTAAATGCTCAATAATTTACCTGCTCAGGTAAGGGTACTTTTGCACTTGCGTTGTTTGATTCCGGCAGGCAGTTCCGTTGCCTGAACTGCCTGATCAGGCAAACTATATGCAAACGGATGTCATTTTTTCAGACTGATCAGGTATTTTTCAGACTGATCAGGGTCCCGATCAGTCGGAAAAATGCCTGATCAGTCAGAAAAATGCATTGCAATACCGGATCCGTTTTTCCGGTGTCATCAGGCAAAACTGATCAGGTATTTATTTATTTTCTCATTTTTAAAGGTCTGCGCAAGGACAGATCCGGCATTCCGGTATTTTGAATGCCGAATCTGGCACTAATACATTCCTATAGAAAAAAATGCCGGATCCGGCATTCAGGCAAGTCTTCAGGTTTTTTTCGCCGGAGATAAAACCGTAGCATGCTACGGTTTTCTCTTTTGCCTGATCAGTCAAAATGACTGAACTGAAGACATCCTGATGCATCCTGAACGGATTACTCTCTATTCAGAATGCATGGGGATGAAACTGATCAGTTCCTTTCCGGTATAGAGCCCCTGTGACGGAACTCTATGCCGGAAAAGAAAGTGAAAGTACCCTAAGTCACACAAGATTTGGAGGTTGGGTAGTACTGGGTATTAAAGATAAAGGGGGACATTCATCAAATCAAATATGTCAGTTTTGATGGTCAAAAAAGTCAAGGGTCATGGTGATTGTGCCGTTTTCTGCGACATTTGGTCAAGATTTGCTACATTTGGTGATCCTCGCCTTTGCAAAAATTGCAACCTATGCCAGGCAACCCCCTGATGTACTTTTACATATAACGGTGTAATCCACATTGCACTCATGCAAAATATATTGTTACGGTGCACTATTTCGTACATTTGGCACAGGCACAAGGAGCAAAGACAGACATAAAAGTGACACAAAACCAGCCACAAATAATAAATGTCCCCCAAAGTGATTTGCCAGCAGAGCACAAAAAACTTACCCCAACAGTGTTTATAAAAGAGCTAGCATTAACCAGAAGGTGTATTTAGACAGTGATCCAGCAGTATGTTGTCACAAACACCCTTGTAGCAGCATTTTACTGTTCATATATGGAATAATTGCCTTATTTTCTCTACAAAATGCTATGGAAACCTATGTAATTATATTATTCTATTGCTCATTTGCTTCCTATATGCTAATTCAAGCAAATTTCTAAATACTATTCAGAAAGTTGCTTAATTTGCAACAAGACAACCAGCTAGGTGAAGAAGTTGGACAGACTCCACAGCAGTAAAATGGTAGTGTCACAAACTTACGTGTCCGGGCTCGAGCGGCGAGATGTCCAGCTTTGGCGTGACTGCACCGGGAGAGATGCGCTGCTAAGCCACACCTCCTGGTGATGCAACAGCATCCTTAGCAACATGATCCAATGCTCTTTCTCCTCACAGCAGGCATGTGCAGTGGGCTGATTGCTCAGCTGCTTCATTCTTATGTGCTAGTGTTTCTGACAAATGGAGTGCCGAGTCATGACCTATCAGGTTCTGATCCTGGAACTTGGTACTCTATTTCAACCCCTTCCAGGCCATATACCAGTGCCAGTGATAGTCTTGATTGGGCTCATTAGCTAGGTTCTTGGATTCATTTGGATTTGTTTGTGCTTTTGACCTTGGCTTGTCTTTTGACAGCTCTCTGTTTCACTTGATTTGTACTGTGCATTCCATCTGGTAATTGATCTCGGCTTGTCTTTTGGCTACTCTCTGTCTATCATTTTTGTACTGCGTTGTTTGCTTGGTTCTGACACATTTTCATAAGAGTATCCCTGTGTGTTGGTTTTGTCTGTATCTGCACCTTAGTAGCATAGGGACTGTCGACCAGTTGCGGTCTTGCTGCCTAGGGCTTATACTGCAAGTAGGGAGGGGAAGCAGGCTGGGTATTAGGTCAGGGCTCACTGTCCGCATTTGTCCCTACCTTCAGCCGTTACAGGTAGAACTTCTAAAAAGACAATTTAGTAAATATATATCAACATTTTTGTGTTGTGCAACTCATTCACCTAGCTGGCTGTCCTGTTACTTATGACAGAGCCAAAGCTCTCTGCTCCCTGAGATTTTGGCTCTTTCTGCTCTCCTCCTCCCTTAGAGAGATCTGACTACCGTTGAGTCTGTGTACACTGCTGGTATCAAAACTGGTGCAAAGGAAAAGTGAAACATTGGCCATGGCTGAGTTTGCCGCTTTTGTGTTCAAAGGGACGAATAGTTGGTGGACTATTTGGTGGATTGTTTGCAATGGGCAAATGCTCAATTGTTCCTTCCCTTTGTACTACGTTGTTTTCTGTGATTTTCTTTTTCTTTGTAATACACATTTGGAAGTGTGGCTGCTTGAAAGTCTGAATGCCCTCCTATTATCCCACCTATTCCATGGGCTGTTTTTAAATTAGGTAATATTGCTGAGTTAGCTCTTCCTCTCAATGTTTGCTTAAAGTGTATCTGAGTTTTCAAAAAAAGTTTGCATGATGGCTGTGCTTCTTTGTACAATCATAACAGTAAATGAGCAGTTATGTTTGGGCCTTCCTAATTTTTTTAGCATATTATTTCCTTTTTCAGCTACACAGCTAGATTCATTTCACTCAGAAGCAGGGGGAATCATCCTTCTGCCAGCACTGTACCGCTGTGGCGTCCATCCCATTACTTCCCACTATGTTTGTTTTAAGCTCCAGAGCTCACAGAACAGATAAGGAGGGATATATCACACTTACAGACACACAGGCGGCCCCTATGATGTTCAGAAGCATTGTTTAAGCAGTTGTTTTATCAGTCTCCCAATCTCAGCTGTCTCTGACACTCCCCTCCCACTTCTTTTCAGTCATCTTCTGAGTCTCAGTTTGGCGTGTCTCACACTAATGTTTGACATCTCCGTCAGACTGTTCCAGCAGGGGGCATCCTCCTGGAGATGTCTAGATCTGGCACTATCGGAAGCTGCCTGAACCTGACCCCATTAACTATAACAGTGACCAACGGAGATCCGGTTGCAAATATGCCAAGAATTGGTCGGACTAAAGGCACTGCACTTTCAGGCAGCTCCCAGCAGTGCTGGATCCAGACATCTCCGGCAGGCTGCTCCCTGCTGGAACAGCCTACTGGAGCTGTCAATCACTGGTTTGAAACTAGGCTTATCAGGGACAGACCTTACGTGACAACAGACAGTGGAATGCAACTTAGGTGAAGGGATACCCCTAGTGACCATGAGTTTATAGTTTTTTTAAGAAAGATGCTGGCATATTTTAAAATGAAGTAATTTAGATATTTTCTAGTTGCACCTTTCTCTTAAATGAAATTAAATTGTGTGAAATTGTGTGACTCTTTAACCACTTCATGACATGTGACATAATAGTACGTAACATCAGGTCTTTAAAGAGGTCTACAAAAAAGTT
This sequence comes from Bufo gargarizans, assembly GCF_014858855.1. Taxonomy (NCBI): domain Eukaryota; kingdom Metazoa; phylum Chordata; class Amphibia; order Anura; family Bufonidae; genus Bufo; species Bufo gargarizans. The sequence goes on from NC_058086.1 coordinate 182,487,412, forward strand.
ATAGGGGTCAGAATATAGCGTTGAAAAGAAAAAACGAATTTCTTTATTTTTATTTGTTTTCAGTATTAAAACACTAGAAAAAACTGTATAAATGTATAGTCAGAATCGTACTGACCTGGAGAATGAAGCGCACAAGTAAAAAATAAAATAAAAAATTGTGGTGGAATTGCATTTTTTTTTTTCCAATTCCACCAGATTTTTTTTACAGCTTCCTACTATATCCTAATGCAATATTAAATGGTGTCATTAGAAAGTGCAACTTATCCCTCAAAAAAAAATGTCCTCCTATAGCTATGTGAATGGAGAAATAAAAAAGATATGGCTCAGAGAAGGCATGGAGTAAAAAAGTAAAAATGGAAAATCGCTCCGTCATCAAGGGGTTAAAGTCACACAGAGGTAACAAGTAACAAAACAGTATATGTGTAGGCTATGCTCTCCTGAGTGTGAATGCCCCAATGGCATAGATATAGGTATTAAATAGAGCAGGTTTCTGCCTGGACTGAGGTCACCTTGCCGTGGTAGGTGGGCTGTGACGTGTTTTAATCAAAATATATATGCTAAGAACTTTATCATATAAAAATGAGGTATTTGTCTATATATAACCTTTGTTTTTAGTGCTATGTAAGTGCTATTATGTTCTGTGCTTTTTCTTTTAATGTGGCCATGCACATCCACGTATTTATTTAATATATCATGCAGGATGTTTATATATATTTTTCTGTGATTTTTCTTCCTTGTACTACTTTGCTAAAGCCCAAGTAACAATGTAACAAGTCAGTTCCTAAATAAGTGCTGTATTAATGCAGAAGTGGCAGCATTGCCGGCTAATATTACAGTAGAAAAGGCTTGCTTCAGCTCTAAATACCTTTTAATGGATATAAATTATTCATAAACGAAGTACTGTATGGAGTATTCTGAATCCCGGAAGACCTTGTACAACTGTATCTCAGCAAAACTAACATCACGTTAAACACAAAGTCAATCTTCCCTCCGTTTATTGAAAAGGAAACTGGATCTTCTGAAGAGCAATATATACAGTATAACTGGTATTCCTAAAGATTCAAGTGTCATCTGCTTCGAAATAGATCAAATGAGACTTTAAAGAATTCCAATTTTAAAATACAACATAGACATCAATAATACAGGAACCACCTCTGACATTCCATGTCTGGTCAGCATTGAAGCAGACCTCGTTCTTAGGGTTTAAAACACTGTTTTCATACATTTACAGTAGCTGAAAGACAGAAAAGCCTAAGAATAAGTGGAGGCCTTGCTATAAGATGCCATAAGAAGCAACTACAGCATTCTTGCGAAATAAAAAAGTTAAAATAAAGGCAATAAAAAAGTTGGAAACATAGTGGAGATTGGAATTAAGTTTTTATTATTTGCCCCATGTAATTCAGCACATATACAGAGGTATTATCATGTGAGGTGCAGTTTACGCTATGTTCCAGGCTTCCATTGGAAGTAATTGGAGTCTTGTCTCAGATGTTTCACTATTGAATAGTTGAGTACGCTATTTCATACAGTTTAAGAAAATGGTGTGCCAATGCATACCTCCTAGAAGTATGCCAAAAGGACACCATTATGGCATCCATCAAGGCCTAAGACTACATATGCCTGGTCCCATCAACTGTTTGGCTGCTGTGCAAGAAGTTGTAACACCAATCCTTTCATGTCACAGCAGTTATGGAGTGGATAGGAAAACAGAAGATTGTGTAGTTTCCATCAGCCAGCACCCATTGTACTGTGTGGTGTGCTATAACTTCTCTGGCAAGGATTTTTTTTCATTATTCAGACTACCAGAGAATTTTTACGAATGTTTTTGCTCCACTACTAGCGTTATAAAAGTCACAAATTATGGCGCACTATAACTTGCTCTGGAAACTGGCATGTTATAGCTCCTGGCTGGTGTAGATTTGAGAATTCCATTGATGAGACTAATTTATTAAAGGGCAGGGGGATCAACACTGGTGTATGAGAATTCTAGTCTTGATAAATGTTCCCCTCTGTGTTTAATCTCTGCAAAAATTGGGAAATGGAGTGTTTCAGGCTTTAGCGATAGTTTGTTTTGCATCTGAATAGATTGTTGCAAGAAAGAACCTTGAATGTTGGTCTGTAGGACTTTTCTTATGGGTTTATGGGAATATTATGCTTGAGCAATGAAATGTTTCCCTGTATTTACTAATCTGATTGTACCAAAACCTTGTTATGTCTCCTTATGAATTGCACCAAAATTTGGTGCATCTAAGTTTTAGAAAATTTCCCAGCATCTACTTTGGTGTGGCCTGAGAAGTGACATTTTGTCCTGTGTTTGTAGGTAAAAACGAATTTATTCAACCGACAGGCACCTTGCATCATATGATATCATTTGGATGCACTGGTGGATCCGTTGCTTTAGAAAAAGGAAGAATTAATTACACTGGATGGTTTGACTTTCAAATTGTATGATCTCAATGATGTAATGACTGGTTTTCTGCCTAGGAAATAAGAGGTTGCATTGTACACACTGGTAATTATTAGTACATGCCAAATGAGGATAAGTGGACTTTAGTGCAGAGGAGCTGACATTGAACTGTACGTTAACTGTGATCTCTAATGTTAGTGAAGCCGTTTCAATATATTTATAACCTCATTTTATAAAAACGATTATATTGCCTTTCAACCATTTGAGATGATGTGCTAAAGTTAAGTCCAATGACAAATGTCCACTCTTAAAGGGGTTGCCCACTCCCTTACAAGAGATGGCCCATCCTTAATGTATAGCTCGCCAAAACACAAAGTTGTCTCTCGTGAGCCCCACCTACACCTTGTTCCTTTCAATCTTGCTAACTATTTAATTCAGAAGACTGCTGGGAAATTTTCTTTGCCTGTAGCCTGTATTCTGAGGTACTGATCCTAACTTAAAGAGGTAGTCCACCTTTGAAACAATTTTGGGCAGCACCCCTGGTCGTCAGACCTGTAAAGGGAAGCATACATTTTTGATTGACGCTGCTTAGTTCTGGCTTCTTAGAGCACCGCTTGTCAACTTCCCAAATGAATAGTGGTCAGATGTGCCGCTGCATCGGTGACATCTTCTCCAAATGGAATGTCACTGAGTCATGTGCTGCTTGGGAGACACATCACTGCTGTAGCCAGTCTTTGGCTGCAGCAGAACACGTGACCCCCTACCCACTTCAGAAGCTGACAAGCATGGACTGGGTCACGGAGGACTGAAGGAGCCAATAAGTATGGTTCTATTTACAGTTTCGAAGGGGAAGGGAGGCTGTCCAAAATTGTTTTAAAGCTGAACCACCTCTTTAAAATTCGGTTCCAAGTTTCTTATCCTACTGTATGTTCATGGTACTCAATTCCTGGTTCTAAGCTCTTGGAACTGAGTTCCTGCTCTCAAGTTTTCTAGTTCCATGTCCCTCTCTTCTCTTCCTTGCTGCTGAAATAATCACTACCATTACACTTTGCTTTCTAAATATTTTAACACTTTGTCTCTGATATATCCTGGTTTGTCACCCTGGTTCCCCCTCACTTATCTGTCTAGAGTTACCTAACCTTATCCTTGTAATAAACTGCAACTGGTCTAGGCTCTATAGATATTTACACAGCTTCAGACACACTTCTTGACTGAGCATTGTCAACCTAATATATTTTATCTAAAATGTAAAAATCCCATCAATGTAGAGACTTTAGTCATTTACATTGCTTGATGCATCATTATGGCACCTCATGGTTTAGTCACTATGCTATTTTTTTGTTTTGTTGGAAGAAACTATTGCAAATCTAGCATCGTCCTTGGTTAAATGATGTTACTATCTGCATTAATGTACACGTTTACCCTGGAGCAAAAGAGATTTAACGAATTTAGTAAAAATCACCCCCCTCCTCCCCTTGGAAAAAAAACACAGCTGAGTCCTTGAATTTTAACACTCTGCTCCCAAACTTCATGTTCAGTAGATATGGTAAGAAGCTCAGAAGCTCTGCAGACCTTTTACAGTTCTATTTTGTGAAAACAAGGATGATACACACTTGTCAGATTATTACACATTCCTCTCTGAGGATCGTCGGAGGCTTAGCCCCGCCAGAGTACTCAACTGACTATAGCTTACACGTAAAATGGCAGTTGGATTACTGTAATACACAAGAGTACGTATGCAAAACACATAAAAAAAATACTCTAATGCCTAAGGAATATTTCAACGAAAATCTAAATCAATTTCACACTGATGTTACTTATTACTTCTCAATATTGCAAGTTTCATAAAAAAATTACTTTTCAAAATATAAACTTAATTTGTTATAGAACTTATGATTTCCCAGTAGAAATCTACCTTGATGGAAAGTAAATTTTTCACCAGATTCAGTACTTCCAATTTTCCAGTTCACGTTTTGATGGTGTATATAGAGCTATAGGAAGAGTTTGTTTGAGGCCTGAGGAAGAGCATGAGGCACGAAACGGCTGTTGCCTTTTTTTGCTGTGCTGTACCAGCATCCCCCGTGTTTTATGAAGAAACAATAAAAGCTGCACAAAGAATTTTGTTGAGTGCAGTTGTATTTGACTGGACTCTATACTTTGCAAGTCTGAGCATGCCAGAGATGAGTGTGGAAATTGTAATGGATACCGTGATGGACTCAGCATCAGAGTGTTGCGACGCAGCTATAAATGCAGGACAGATGGGTACTTTTTTTGCACAATGCAATGACAAAGACATGTTCCAGGTGATGAATACTCACATGCTAGAGCAAAAAGTGACCCAACTTTCTGAGAAGGAAGTACATTTGTTCTGCACAATTAACTCCTTACAATCCTATGTATCCCATAATAGAATACCGACAGGACTGAGAGTATTTAAGAATATTTTGCAATTTCAAGATGACATTGAGTTTGTGGAACAGTGGAAAGTATTATATCTAGAACACTCCTTTAAGCTGATGCAGCTGGTTTTGTCCAGAAATGAAAAGGAGTATGAAGGAGTTGTTGCTGAGCTAAACTTGGCCAAGTGCGAACTTAAAAAAAGGTTGATTGATAACCAATTTGATCCCAGTACAATCTGACATTAAGGAAAGAAAAAAAGATAAGTTCCTGCGTGATGAACAGGACTATGATAATGACAAAATAATTGATTGGATGACCAAGAGACGTCCGCAGAAGAGAAATCGTCAAGCGAAAAGACGTAATAACGAGTATTGAACCACAGAATCCGACTCAAGTGCTTCGGATGAATCCATCGGTGGAGTATGTGCATCAAAGAAAGAACAAAGAGTTAAAGGAGAAATGCCCCTAGCAGCGGCCCCTTTAGGAGAAGAATGAGAAGGGGGAGATCGAGGAGAAAGGAATCGCAGAGGTGGTTACAAGAGGAAACAAGTTACCGTGGAGACAGTAGCAGTAAATGTTGGAGATGCACAGAATTTACCACCAGGGTATTATGTGATCAATCTGACGCAGGTTCCTTTACGTGATGGCTGTTTATCAGTTTTATCTAAAGGATTGAACTATAGTTTAGTAGGAGATTTTGATGAAGTCGGGTTCAAGGTAGATTTATTTAAATCAGGAAGCTCAATCTGTTTAGACACTTTCATGGTTCCTGTGTGAGAATATCTGATAAAAAAAAGAGGCAGAAAACCCCAGTGTTGTTGGGAAGTTAAGTTTTTCTTTAAGTGAAGATGTTGATCAGCAGGATGATTATATAGTGGATACGCTTTTGGAGTTACAAGGGTGTACCCCTCATGTAGAACAGAGTGATGTACGAGGCGATGACCCCTTTCCAAAGAGGATTAGATCCACTTTTACCCCACCCTTGATGGCCGGTATCAATTTGGATATATTTCAGAAACAGGTGTTGAAGTAGGTTAAAGCTTTGATTTATCCCTGTAGTGAAAGCAATTTAAGTGGAGGTGAAAACAGAGCATTGGAGGCACCTAGTTGTGAAACCGGCCGACAAGGGTGGGAATATAGTGATCATGCACAGAGATTATTACATTAGGGAAGCAGAAAGCCAACTTAATATGAAAGAAGTGTATACACCTTTAACAACCAATCACATTTAAGTACCAGAACCAGTTGAGATATTTTTTATGGAAATATACTGAAATGGGTATATTGACCAAGAATACAGCGGAGAAACTGTACCCACAATTCCCTATTAAGCCAGTATGGTATTTTATACCTAAAATGCATAAATCATTAGTAAATCCACCTGGACGACCTATAGTGACAGGGATTGGGTCAGTTACTGAATCCTTGTCACAGTATGTACATTGCCTACTACGTCCTTTGTTAAGAAGGGATTCCTTCCTAGCATAAGAATACCAATGATTTCCTAGAAGAAATTAGGAATTTACAATGGCAAGATGAATTTCTATTGGCAGCTATCGATGTAGAGAGTCTATACACTTCGATACCACAGGATTTGGGGGTCCAGTCTATTTGCAGTATTCTTGAAAGGCAAGTTAAAATGCATGGATATGTGGAGTTTGTGACTGAGGCATTAGATTTTTTTTTTTTACCCATAATGCATTTGTTTGGCAGAAAGTGGTACAAACAAGAAACTGGAACAGCAATGGGGACCCCGGTCTCCTGTACTTTTGCTAATTAGTTCTTGGCAGTATTTGAAGATTAGTATGCTTTCACTATAAATAACCCCTTTATATCATATATAAAGGTCTTTTTGAGATTTATTGACAATGTTTTCATTGTATGGACAGGTACCATGGTGCAATTTAACGAGTTTGTGGAATACCTTAATGTGACTAATCAGATGATCCTGCCGATTTACTAGTAAAATAGATGCAGAAGAATTGGAATTTTTAGATGTGAAGGTCAGGATACGGAACAGTGGTATATCTACCATTGTTTTCAGAAAACTGACTTCCACAAACTCACTCTTGCACTATGATAGCTTCCACCCACTCCATGTGAAATTGGCAATACCATATGGACAATTCATGCATATAAAAAAAATTGTATCAGATAAGGATAAGTTTATTGAGCAATCTAAGGACCTGAAGAAGCGTTTGTTACAGAGGGGGTATCCTGAAAATTTTATTGACTCTGCATACCAAAAAGCCTCTACAAGAGACTGGTTTAATGGCCAAGGTAGGAAAAATAAAAACAAAAATAGAAAAAATGGTAAAGGTAATGAGAGATCAGTGTTTACCTTTAATTATACCCCAATGGCCTTTGACATTAAGACAGCAATTTTGAATAATTGGCATGTATTGGCTCAAGATGAAACCTTAAAAGAAAAGACACAATTCAAGCCCATCACTAGATTCAGGAGAAGTAGAATGATAAGGGACCACATTGTGAGAAGCAATTTTCAAGAGGAGAATCTGAATTGGTTAAGAAAATATACACCAGTGGGTAATTTTACCTGTGGATATTGTTCCATGTGCAGATTCGTCTATAAATGTAAATACTTAAAAATAGGGGGGATGGACCATGTTGTAAAACCATTTGTTTTCTGCAAAACACAATATGTGGTATATGTGATCTTTTGTCCCTGTGGTAGATTCTACATAGGTAAGACCATCAGATATCTATATTTTAGATTTAGGGAGCATAAGAGCTCAATAGAGACAAGAATAGGAGCATCTAGATTGATAGAACATGTACATGAGGCGCATGAAGGGAGAGACGATGTTCTCAGATGCGCAAGTGTAGAAGTGGTACATACTCCGGATCGTGGCAGGGATAGGAGTCGCATGCTTCTGCAAAAGGAAGCTGCATGGATTATAAGAACAAACGTGATAGGTCCTTTGGTATTGAATGCTAAAAATGATCTAGCGGTATTTGTATAGTTTATTTTAATCTTTGTGTTCGAGCTTGTCTTATGTAGCCATGGTGATGACGCCAACGTGGTGATATATTACGTAGGATCCCCGGCGGTGTCACGTTTGAGGCTTGAGGAAGCGCAGGAGGCGCGAAACGGCTGTTGTCTTTTTTTTGCTGTGCTGTACCCGCATCCCCCGTGTTTTATAGAAGAAACAATAAAAGCTGCAAAAAGAATTTTGGTGAGTGCCGCTGTTTTATTTTTCTCTTATTGTGGTTCAAGAGTTGGAGCTATAAGTGGGCTGAGCACCGCCAGTGAACACGCACTTCTGGACGCATGTTTTTCCTGTCAATCTATGTGAATACACTTGCGGCAGTGCCAACTGCCTTCTCTACTTAAGTTGTATTTAAAGGGAACCTGTTAATTGGATACAGTCTTCCAAACCACCTGGATTTCCTGACCATTCAGTTCCTGTTTCCAATTCTTAAAGGCTATGGACACCTTAGGGGCAATTTGTTTTATAATTACATTTTGCTTATTTTGGGCAAAAAAATATTTTTTCTGTTGATATTTATTAAAAAATTTCAGCCAGTTTTGAGATATAAGGGTCACAAAATATTAGTTTGTTTGCAGAATCACTTCTCAATCCAGTCAGCTGATGGCTCAACTGAAGCCTTATCTTTGATCTCCTGACCGAATAAACACTCATTATAGCTAAACAAACAAAGTTCAACATCATCTGCAATGCGATTCAGTGATTCGTGTGAGATCTTCACAGGGCTGCAGGTTACTTCCCAACACCAATGTGGTGAGATTTGGGTTTGCCAATCCTGACTTCAAATCTCAAGGAATTAAATTCCTTGACTCCAAACTGATCATTTGAATACTGCACAAGCAGTGATTAAAGTAGATTTTCGGAGACCAAAGCCATCATAGTTACATGGTTAATATGGTTGAAAAAAGACATAAGTTCATCAAGCTCAACCATCAGTTGAGGTAATTAAGGACACCAACGGGGAAATGAGGAGCAGAATGGCCAGGCATAGTTTTGGGGCCATATCTAGCTGAGGTTCTCTTCAAGGTTTTGTTTATTTGCAGATACTGTAGGAAGGTTCCATCTCCCCCTGCCAGTATGGTGACTAAGTGGATATTACAGTACACTGGTAGAGGGACGTCCAGCAGTAACTGCATACTGTGAGAATGGTTTATCTTGAGACTGCCAGATGAGATGTAACCGAGAGCCCAACATCCATCTATACAGAACAAGTGCATGCCCCCTTTACTTGCATTGGACCACATTGGTCCTGATGGGGCTAGAGACTATAACCATGCCTTGCAAATAAGCATATGGAAGAATACTCGTGCCTAATGATCGGTCTATCCAGACTTGATTCAAAAAAGTTCTGAAAGACGAATTAAAAGCAGCAGAGTGTATGTTCGAGTATGTGCAGTCAGCAGTATCATGAGCATGTTGTTTTTTCATGCTTTTCTTTATATGGAAGGTGTGTATAGGGACCCTACAGTACTTCTTATTTTTTATATGGAGGCATATTGAGGTACAATATGGGTCCATGGTAGATTTCAGGCCAGATTAGTAATACGTTTGTGTACATGAGCCCTAATAGAAAGCAGAGGGTGAGTTTTAGGTATTTTTAGGTCATACATAAATTTAAAAAAGCAAAAACTACAGGTATATTCCTTAAAGCTAAGAATTTCTAATTAAATCATGGCACTAGCTTATTCACAGTACGTCAGAAAATTTATTTTATGGAATCGCTGTTAAACATACAATTACATTTATTGACAGACATTTAAGGTAACGTTGATGTGAATACCGCCGACTTTAATTAATTACACACAAATTAAATCATTACTCATTTTTATTGAGAAACATAGGTCTCTGAGGACAGGTTGGTTGGTCTGATAGTTAATGAAAATCCAGCGCTGAAGACTAGATTTTCCAAGGCATCACATTCATTAATTGGTTTTTAATCTTAATACGACCACAAGATGAACAGAGATTCTAACCAAGTGCGAATATCGAGTCTGATACTAAAGGATTAAAGATTAAGACAGCAACACACCTAAAGTTCTAAAATATTTGAAATAGAGAAAAAGTTATAATGAATTTACTAATATGTACTTTTAATCTACTGTTTAAAAGCTATAGACACCTTTGGGTATTGCATTTTATTAATTTGGTCAAAACTTTTTTTCAAATGTTCTTTAATATTCTTCAATAATTTTTTTCTACAGTGTTTTGATTTAGTGCGTTTGCAGAATAGCAGACTCTCTGCTTCACAGTGAATCCATCAGAGAACTGCTCTGTTGCCTTTATCTGTACCCCTTATCTGTACTCTTCTAACAGCTCATAAACATTCATTAGAGCTAACGTCTTATGAGTAGTGATGAGCAGCAGGGGTCAAATTCCAATTCGTATTATTTCGCTAATATTTTGCAGAATATTGGCGAATTCAAATATTCGTTATATTCTACATTCTTTTTTTTTACGTGAAAATCGGCAAGGTAATGATCGCGTAATATGCGAATATTGCATCGATCAATACAGGCGTGGGTCAAAAAAAGAATATATAGCACTATAGAATATAGTGCTATATATTCGTTTTTAGAATATTCCTCATTTTTTCCAAGTCATGATTCCTCCCTGCTTCTTGCTTGTGGGCCAATGAGTCATTGGCCCACAAGAAACTTAAGCAGGGAGGAATCATGACTTCAGATGGAAAAAAATGACGAATATTCGTCATTACGAATATGTAGCACTATATTCTAAATATTCTCGAATTCTCGAAGTGCCGATATTCGAGATTAAAATTTGCTATTCGAATATTCACGCTCAACACTACTTATGAGTTTGATAAGATATGAGTTATAATAAGTGTTTATGAACGGTAAGGAGTTCAGAGATAAGAGCTACAGAGCCATAAGAGCAGCTCCCTGATGGATTCAATGTGAAGCAGAGAGCCTGCTAGACCACAAATGCACTGAAAATGAAAGATGTAGAAGAAAAACTGTTGAAAATTGTAATAAAGGAGTAGAAGGCAATAATAAAAAATAAAAAAATTGTCCCCAACCTTTAATGTTTGGCAGCAAATATTTTAAGGCCCCCAATAGGATGTGATGAATGTTAGATGAACTGCCATATCATTTTAAAAGAACAGGAGAGGGATGATGAATATGTCTGAGGCACCATTGAGAGAGGGAGCATTGCATGGATTTTCTTTTTTTAAAGAAAAAAGCAAGATTCTGTCTTTACAGTTTTTTCTTCAAATAAGTAGGGATTAGAGGGTTAAAGGAATGATTGTCTTTCTGACAATGATCATGCTTTATTTCAGGAATGGGAAGGGGGTTGAATGTTGGTGCCACATCCTGGAAACAGAGCTTGATCTGCTCATTAAAGGGGTTGTCCGGGTTCAGAGCTGAACCCGGACATCCCTCCATTTTCACCCCGGCAGCCCCCCTGACATGAGCATCGGAGCAGTTCATGGTCCGATGCTCTCCTTTGCCCTGCGCTAAATCGCGCAGGGCAAAGGCATTTTTAGGAGTTCCGGTGACGTACCGGGGCTCTCCATGGGGCTGACAGGAACCCCGGTGACGTCACCGGCACTGAAGAGCGGGATTTAGCTCTGCCCTAGCCAGTAAAATGGCTAAGGCAGAGCTAAAGCCCGCCCCTCAGAGCTGGTGACGTCACCGAACACACTGTGTTATTGAAAATCCCGCCGTGTGCTATTGAAAACAAAGGAGCCTGTGCCCTGCGCGGTTTAGCGCAGGGCACAGGAGCGCATCGGAGCATGAGATGCTCCGATGCTAGGCTCAGGGATGCTGCCGGGGTGAAAATAAGGGTATGTCCGGGTTCAGCTCTGAACCCGGACAACCCCTTTAAGTAGAGAAACATACAGTAAGCGGCTGTCAAACACCTCCAGGGGCATTTACCTCCAGACAAAACTTATTTTTAATTTATAAATATGCATTATGTCCTAAAATCTATTTATTTTTAGGAATAGCAAAAAGTGTTTCCCTCCACATCATTCAAAAAACGTATTGGTAAAAGGACCCAGAGTAATATTTCATTTATGCAGTAATCTACCATATTTTCACAGACCCTGAAGAAGTCATGTAGACAGCTCTCTGTCCTGACTTTGTATAAATTAGCTCTCTTCCCCTCTCACAGCAGGAAGTTCGGTGTGATCTCAAGCAAGCAACACATTAAATCCAGCTAAAAAGTTTTATGTGTTACTTGTGTGGACTACTGGTATTCTTGTCATGTACTGTGAAAATAGTGATACCTCATAAAAATATAGGGGGAAATTTATCATTGTAGGTGTATTTAAGGTTAGTTGTTAGACTGGAGTTGCTATACACCCCGGCACCAAATTTATCAAACTGGAGCACAGCAATAATAAGGCTACTTTCACACTGGCATTTTGGCTTTCCATTTGTGAGATCCGTCATGGGCTCTCACAAGCGGTCCAAAACGGATCAGTTTTGCCCTAATGCATTCTGAATGGATAAGGATCCTCTCAGAATGCATCAGTTTGTCTCCATTCAGTCTCCTTTCCGCTTTGGAGGCGACACCAAAATGCTGCTTGCAGCGTTTTGGTGTCCGTCTGACGAAACTGAGCCAAACGATCCGTTTTCTATGACACAATCTGGCACAATAGAAAACTGATCTATCCCCCATTGACTTTTAATGGTGTTCAAGACGGATCCGTCTTGGCTATGTTAAAGATAATACAATCGTATATGCACCAAACGCGAGTGTGAAAGTAGCCTAAATTTGACACAAGTGCAATATGGTTAAACCTATTTCAGTAAAAGTATGCCTGGGGGATGCTGGGCATGCAACCCCAAAAAGTTGCAAAAAAAAACCCTGCTTGTGGCTATTTGAAGCTTGAATTCTGGCATGTAGGATTTTATAAATCCCCCCCCCCCCCCAACCCATCGAGTGTAGCCATTAGAATAATGATATTCCCCTATACAGAAAATATACATACACAACTTTTTTCCACTCTTTGAAGAGAATCTTAAATGTATTAAAATTCTGTTAAAAGTAGATGAGTTTTCTGGTTCATTGTATGAGACAAGCCCGATATTTCTACACAGATTGGAAGTAGAATTTTACAACAGCGATTACTTGGAGTGAAAGGTATGTATATCACGAAAGACACTGCCAAGTTATAAATCAGTAAGAACAGTCAAGGTCAGTCACATCATGCCGCCAATAAAGATTCATTAACTATGAAACTCAATATAAGTCATGTCTTTGTAATGAACCCAGCGGCCGTTACTTCTTGGTGTGTTAGATGTGTTTTACATTTCCCTTTTTACTTAGTCTTACAAAATAGAAGTAGAATTTCATACAATAAAAGTTTCGTTGCTAAAGGGATCTATAAGAATGGAAAAAAGTCTATTGTTCCCCAAAGACCATTCAGCACCATTCTTGTTTATGGATTGTGTCTAGTATGTGCCTAGCTGAGGCCAGTTGGATCTGGGGTCTTAAATTTATTCGAGCTTCTGGTTTGGGATCTGAATTATGGTCATTCTAATGTCTGATCTAGGGCCTGAAATTATTTTGGGGGATAACCTGAGTTCTGAATTCATTTTGGTGTTTGGTCTGTCTTAAAGGGCTATCAGCATTAGAAAAACATGGCTGTTTTCTCCAAAAACAGTGCCACGCCTATCTAAGGATCAGAAATTTTTGAACGGGCCTCCCCAGCAACTTCTTCGCAACCACCGACACCCATGCAACCCCCACTTCTGTGGCTAGTCAAGATTGTACTCTCAGATGAGGCCCGGCAGCCGCTCTGTCCATTTCCTACATGTATATACTGTATGTCATGTCACTGTATATACTGTCACTATATATAATGTCATTGTATAATACTGTTGAGAGGGCCCTGACAATAAAATCTTTTACTCCTCCTCCTGGGTGGGCCCCTTCTGAGTTTGGGCCCCAAAGCAAACGCTTCCCCTGCCTTCCCTATAGCTATGCCCCTGCTAAGGATTGTGGCTGTTATTGTATCCTAACATCACTGACGTGAATGGGACAAAGTTGCAATACCAAAGAAAGAAAAGTCTTTGCATTCCAGTGTTGGAACGCTTGTTGCAATCTCCCTTAACGGAAGTCGCATGCACACCGGAAACTGCTGTTATTTACAGCGATATATTTGTAGCCTCTTGGTACACTTCTAAGCTACACCTTTAGATATTAATCTATATATCTCAACCTATTGGGGACATTGTTTATTTGCCTTTAGTATACCCAATAATGTATTATTCTCACTTATGTGCATTCCAGTGGTGGAACACGTTTGCTATTACTTTCATACCGGAAGCTACGTGACCAGAAGGTATCGATTACCCGCAGAGATACTCTTGGAGAACCTGACAATCAAACTCTACCCCTATAAAAGTGTAAGTCGCATATATATTTGTATTGTATTTGCTCCTGAAGAAGGTAGGAGCAAATACACCCCAAAACACGTCAAGCTCTATTTCAATAAAGCACCTTCTATTATTGGAGTCCATCGGTCCATCTTGCTGCACTGGACGGAGTGTGTAACATTCTACAGGCTACCTCAGCAAGGGAGGAGAGGGTTGCGAGTGTCTTGAGTTTATCTTGCGCCCTTCTCCCCGGTGAAGTATATTTCTGGCATTATATAGTTTTTGGCAATTATAGCTACAACGATTAAATTGTAAGCATTTTATTTTATGTTAGTAATCTTTTTCAGTATTTGTCAATATTCGTATCGTTTGCTCCAGTTACTTATTTACATTTATCCTCTATATGGGCTATGTGTTGACTTTGGCACCCCACACATTTTCTCTATATTCCTATCTTTGCGGTCCATCACCTTTTAGTGGGGTCTACACAATTCTGTGGTCTAGTGGGTTGCTGCCTTGGTTTCCATTGTCTTATTCTCTTTTCATTTTTTCACTTACCGATTTATCCTTGTCCCATTGGCGCCCTTTTTCCTCCATGTCTTAATCAGGGATGTATATAAAAATCCAAAATTTAATTCATCTTCTTAAAATACTGAAACCACACACCATGTGAGAATAAAGCTACACGTTTCGGATAATCCAATGGACATCCTTCATCATGAGCCATGATGAAGGATGTGTACTAGATTGACCGAAACCCCTAGCTTTTTCTCACACGGTGTGATTTCAGTATTTTAAGAAGATTAAAGGATTTATCCCATGAGTAATGTTACATGACAGTATCTTCCTAAAAATTTTTTTTTTTTAAAACTAACAAACTTAGAACCAGCCCTGTACCTCACATGGATCCAGAAATCTGCCCATTCATTGCTGCAATTGCTTTGCTAGGGCTGTCAGCTCAGGGGGTGCGCACTTTCTCAAGGGAACTATCCTTTCTGCTGCAGCTGATGGCAGATGAAGGATAGAACTGAGCATGTATGTCAACCTCAGTGAGCTGCATAGATAATCTAGAAAGAGAAAACAGTAGGTGGCGCTATACATAATACATTTTATTGAATAGCTCATTGGCTTTACTAAATTTTTAATTACATGCAATTACAAAAGTATTGACATCCAGGTGCTGTTTTGAAAAATGTAGAATATTGTTTGTGGGACAAGCCCTTTAAAAAGAATATTTTTTGTGGGACAAAATACAGCAAGGTGCTGGATTTTTTATCTGTTTGAATACATCTGATGCCAACCAAGAAATACTCCAAAAAGTAAAAGTGGATACTACAAGGAGGAACAGTGATGAGATGACTGAATCCTTATAAAGTTTGCGGGAAGAGGGCATACAAGGCCTAGTGCAACCCTTTCTCTAGTGCTACCTATTAGCTGGTTTACATGGCGTTTGGCTAAGCCCATAGTGGTAATCATTGATGTTTATCAAATAATTTGATGTAGAAGAGTTGAGGTGGTAAACCTTTTTGAGTGGTGGTCTACTAAATAAAAAATGTATTCATCATTCTCTAGTTGAATAAGGGAGACATTTTATTAGTTTTTTTAAGATTCAACCCAAAGGCCCACCAACCTTTAGGTAATCTCTTGCTCGACCAAATAATTTTTTCAAAATTGTTTCTCTTACAGACTTCATCGAACCATTCATAAATAGACTAGGGAATTATTTGCTTCCAATATCTGAGGATAAGTAATTTTGTGGCATTGATAAAGTGCACAGTGATTGAGTGCTTGATGCCTGCAGTATGTAGATTAAATAAATAAAGTAATATTAAGGCTACATTCACATCTGGCTCCGTCATAGAATTTGTTAAAAACAGCAAAGAAGAAAAGTCCTGCATGCAGGACTTTTTTTCCCACTAAAAAGTGTTCTCCTGAATGGAAACAATACAGATCCCATCATAGTCAATGGGGTCTGTTTCTCTGTTTGCTTCAGTTATCTGTCAAATCTGGCACTTCCATTATTTTCGTTCTGCTCTTATAACGGAGCAGAATAACGGAAATAACAAGCGCAGATGTGAATAAATGATAGTTTTTCTTTTATTTTTTAAATGTTGAGTTCCAGACTTTCTACAGTTTTCTCCATATACACCAGCATATAGAAAGACTACAAGATTTAACTTTCCATGAATTTTCAGAAGTGAGTTAATCAATTTTTCTCCTTTCCTACTGACTTATTTAAACGGACCACCTGCTTTTTCATTTTTTCCATCTGTGACACTTAGAAAACCATCTGCACTACTGTTTTAGACACGTATTACCTGCCATTTTTCATAACCAAATAAATAAATTATAGCACCTGCGCTACCGCTATGTCAATCTCCTACTCCCCAGAGCTCAGATCAGGGGAGCCGCCGCTGGGGTATTTTCTACAGAGTTCGCTGCCCTGACTCGATAAAACATATCTCTATAAATAGTATTGTACTTTGAATGCCCGTGCTGTGAAAGGTGTTATTATTAAAGCAATAATTCTACCTGCATGATTCAATATAGTTCACCAGTATTGGTGAAAACTATGGTGAATCATGCAGGTGTTGCTATGGGAACTGGATACATATTTAATCCACAGGTCAAGAAATCCACACCATCCCTGACGAAGGAAACCGGTGGTTCTGAAACGCGTTGGTTAATTTTTGCACCTTGGAAGCATCCGTAGGACTGCTGTGACATCACACGACATTCTCCCAAACCTTTCACCTGCCGGCTCCTTCACGCGCGCATAGGAAGTTGAGCCAGAAGCGCTCCAGAAAAATCTTCACCAACCCAGCGGAGAAGATCCGAAGACCAATCCCGCTGATCCTCCATCAGGCAGGTAGAATTATTGCTTTAATAATAACAACTTTCAACTATGTAGTCTATGAATCCAGTGTATTCTAGCCACGTCCTTCATCAATCTCCTTACGAGGGCGGGTATTCAAAGTACAATACAATTTATACATTTTTCATAACCGTTTCTCTTAACAATGGCAATGGTTGCCTGAAAGAAAATGCTCTTCTGTAGACCTGAGCGTTTCACCCATTTTTTTACCGAAAATATATTTACTCCAACATATTACCTTCCCATTTCTGCATATCTATTGCAAGCACGGATTTCATCTTCATCAGGAGTGATAGAGGACCTAATTTCTCATAAAATGAGGACTTGATGGTTCCGATGGGGTTTATATTTATATTTGACTCTTCAATAAATGACTTGAAAAATAGATGGGAAATTGGAACAAATAAGTCCTTGTTGTTCCAGGAGCTGAAAAGTGTTTGCTTTCCCTGGAACTGACACTCCAGTGACTCTCATTTGCAGGTCTTCCATCTATTGCTGCATCAACCCAGCCAGAAAGTGCTAGAATTCAATGAGCTGTATGCTGCCAATTTGCATTGTTATGAAGGCTCTGCATCCTGTACGCACTGATATTTAACCTGAACATCACATTGTCATGTGAGCATGGAAATGAATTGTAAAAGCCACTGATCTGATATGCCTGACTGATGATCTCCAGGCTGCAATTGCTAGATATCAGCTGCTATCTTTCAGACATTGTCAGTGAGAGAGGCTCTATTGTAACGTTGCTGTAAGTGACACATCAGGAACCGCCAAGATCTGCCTGCATTTTAGTAATGCTCGAATTTCACATATAATGAAGTGAGATAAGCGTGAGCTCCATAGAAATGACATGCAAATGCTAAAATAAAAGTTTGTTTTAGGCAGCAGAATCATACACCAAAGATTCTGACTAGTTCTTGGGAACTAGTACCTGGGGTGACGGAAACTGTGGAAACAGCTTAGGCCTCGTTGTAATTGTTGATTCTTGATAGATTTATATTCCTCCTCTTGGCTCGAGATATCATCAGGTGAATGGAGCAAGATGACTAGCTACCTGTATGGGAAAAAAACACTACTTGTGTATGCTTTATGTGTCTGCGGAAGGAAGTACTGAATGTGCTGGGCCAAAAAATAAGTCTTGATTATGGATCCCTCACACATTATAGTTTATGGGTCCATGAAAATCATAGACTCAACACGATCCCACTCGTGTTTGGTCTGTGGTTATAATGGGACGTTGGTAGGAGATGCTCTGGAAATTAATTTTCAGCCTATCAGTGTACGTAGAATACAGATGACACACAGAGGGAAGAAAACGGATACACAGACCAAACATAGATCCTTTTAAGGAAAGCTTCTTAGATGAACCACTGACCATCTTGTCATGGATGTCATCAGGGCATGGACGTATAAAAGAGGCCTTAGGGTGTGGATTCTTGTTTCTGGCCTTTTTCAGACTCTGACCTTCCCTTCATTTTTGGATTAGATACTGCTGCACTCCTTTTATATTTTGCCTAGTACATATTGCCCTACTCCTGGTTCTGAAACTCAGTTTGTCCTTTGATTACATCTCTTTCTGATCCTCTGACTTGTCCTGTACCTCTCTTGGTGACAACTCTTGACTCAGTTTCTGGCTATTCTACAGCTCCCTCAGCACTCTTACCGCCAATGCCAATCGGTGACTTTTCTAGTGATCGCAATAAGTGTGCGATGGACAGTGAATACCTTCCTGCTGGTGCTAAGGATGAAAAGGGGAGAAACTCTGCACCCCTGTCTAGCCAGCAACCAAACAATTGCAACTTAAAGGGGTTGTGGGATCTGCACCAATCTCTAGAATAGAGCCTCCAAAATGAAATAGAGTACACCGTCCATGCTTGGCGTGCTCTCCATTTACTTCTATGGAAGTTGCAGAAACAGCCGAGCGAGTGCACTTGACTATTTCTGGAAATCTTATAGAAATTAATGGAGAGCACACTGCTCAAACGTGGCCACCACTCCATTCACTTCTATGGGACTGTCGGAATTAGAAGAGCCAGTGCTCGGCTATTTTCAGCAGTCCCATAGAAATGAATGAAAGTATGCTCCCGTTCACTTTGGGAGCTCTGTTCTAGAGATGGGACCCACAACTATCTGACAATTGTGGCATATCCGAGGTTTACATACTGATGACCTATTCTCTAGGTAGGTAATCAGTATCTGATCTAACATCCAGGACCCCCGTCAATCAGCTGTTTGAGAAGGCACTGGCACTTGAAGTAGTGCTGCAACCTTCTCTCAGCTTTTCCTAGGCCAAGTGACGTCACTTCATCGGTCACGTGGCCTAGGTGCAGCTCAGTCCCATTGAAGTTAATGGGGCTGAGCTGCGATACCAAGCATAGCCACTATACAGTGTACGGTGATGCGCTTGGTGAGCAGGGAGAAGGCCACAGCGGTGCCTTCTCAAGCAGCCGATTGATGTTGGTCCCAGGTGTCGGACCCCCATCGATCAGATACTGGTGACCTATACAGAGAATAATTCATCAGTATTAAAGTCTTGGAAAATCCTTTTAAGAATTGTATTGTAACCCTGCCTCTAATGATAATGAGATGACTGCTTAGAAGCAATCAGAACTTGTCAGCTTATTGTGAGGCTCAGTGGCCAGAGTGTGAGCTGCAATCTTTCAGACATTAACATTTAAGGAAAATGTTTTTAAAAATGTATGAATTTTGGCTAAAAATGTATGAATTTTATATTTTTGGGCCAAACAGTATACGTAAAAGTAAGCTTTATTTATTTATTATTTTATTTATTTACTTTTTTTATTTACTGATCTACGTATCGTAAATAAATTAACACAATAGAAAAGAGAAATGACCCCACAGCAGGATACACTATATATGTATGCTCCTTCAATGATAAAACATTCAGTAAGTGGAAAATTATACATCTTTAGGCGTTTGCAATATCATAAATTGATGTCTAACATAAAAGTATTTCATAATAAGACAAATGGCTGTTTGCTTTACTTATGAATTTATATCCCGAAGTTATTTATTCTTTAGTGGCAGCTGAAATACAGGTATCAGGGGTATGCTCCATCTATCAGGAGACGGAAGAGATTTTACTGCTGATAGATCTGGGAATGTTCATTCATCTGAAACAGTTTCAGCTTCTATTTAAATCACTTGACACTTTGGTAAAAATAGTGTGTTTAGTATATGATGTGCTATGTTCTACTTTTCCTATAAACCTGATTATTATATCTAAGTGATATTGGAAGGGATATCATGGGAAATATGGACAAGTTGGCAACTTATTTGAAAGAGCAAATTGAACAAAATTCAATCAATCCCTTTCATCAGATTCAGGCGTCTGTAATACAAATGCATTTATGTATCTTATTACTGACCCACACTCACAGCATTGCATATTCCTATGATGCTGAGTTGGGGTTTGTAAACCCACGGTCGGCCTGGGACACACATGTATAAGATACATTCACCTAAATAAATTTGTATTAGGCTTGTATGGAACTGGCAGAAGGCTGGTAAGGTAATCTAGACCACTTCCAAGTAGAGATGGCCTTGCGTTTCGCCCGGCGGTCGTTTCATGGCGAACTTTGCGTGTTCGCGATTCGCCTAACATGCGAACATATCAAGATATTCGCGCCCGCCATATTCTTTTACATTGTGAAGAACTTTGACCCATGACACATCCATCTGGTGGTACAGGACAGCCAATTGAGACATTTCAGCACATGGACATACCCCCTACCTTATAAATAATCCTGATCTGGCCACCATTTTACATTCAGTGTTTTGCCAGTGTAGGGAGAGGTTGCCGTGTGGAGCAGGGACAGGCGGGGACACCAAACGCTAGCTAATAGGGCCACAAAAGTCCTTTTAAGCACTAGTATAGGTGTGCTATCGATAGGAGTGATACACTGAGTGGTGTGATATACTTATAATATACTTTTATAATGAGTCAAAAACACATAGATCTATATAGTGATCATCTGGAATTCAGGTACCTTGGGCCTAGGGGCTTACTAGGGCCATTTTTATATAGGGTAAGGTTCCGGACGGGGTCGCTCTTATCAGGGCGGGTTGTCTTTGGTTAGGCTATCAGGGCCAGAATAGCACCCCCCTGTAGGGCAATATCAGGGACAGTTCTTTGCCCACCCTGTCCTTCAGTACCACATCATCATCTAGCCCAGCGATAGATGTTTTTTGCTTTTCCTTCCGGGATTCATGGATGTGCACTGGAACCCCCCGGATTGAGGTAGGACACATGGTTTCTGATTTAGTGCCGCCGAGCACCTATTATTGCCTACACCACATCTATGCTTTTTGCTTAACTTTAATAATTTCATTTGTTTTCATTTTGAGGGATATCTTTTCCATTCACACATCCACAAAATGGGTCCACATCCGTTCCGCAATTTTGCGGAATGGGTGCAGACCCCTTTCATTTTCAATGGGGCCAGAATGTGCTGTCTGCATCCGCATTTGTGGATCCACACTTCCGTATCTGTGCTTCCGTTTCCGCTAAAAATTAGAACATGTCCTTTTCTTGTCCGCAATTGCAGACAAGATTAGGCATTTTCTATTATAGTGCCGGAGATGTGTGGTCCACAAATTGCGGAATGCACATTGCCGGTGTCCGTGTTTGGCAGATCCACATCAACACTTACGGACGTGTGAATGGACCCTCATAGTAACATTATTAAAGGTTGCGTTTTATCTTTATGTATATTCTAATGGAATATACAATGTTATAATATTCTTTCTATGTTAGACAGTATATTATAGTGCATTTGTAGTGTGCGGCAGTTGTGTGCGGTTCTGCTGCGATACTGCAGGTATATAGAGGGACAAGCGTTATTGGGACAAATAATTTTTACTGGTCTGATATACACTCACCTAAAGAATTATTAGGAACGCCATACTAATACGGTGTTGGACCCCCTTTTGCCTTCAGAACTGCCTTAATTCTTCGTGGCATTGATTCAACAAGGTGCTGATAGCATTCTTTAGAAATGTTGGCCCATATTGATAGGATAGCATCTTGCAGTTGATGGAGATTTGAGGGATGCACATCCAGGGCACG
Organism: Bufo gargarizans; assembly: GCF_014858855.1. Lineage (NCBI taxonomy): Eukaryota > Metazoa > Chordata > Amphibia > Anura > Bufonidae > Bufo > Bufo gargarizans. The sequence continues at coordinate 182,509,541 of NC_058086.1, forward strand.
AAGCTCCCGCTCCACCACATCCCAAAGATGCTCAATTGGGTTGAGATCTGGTGACTGTGGGGGCCATTATAGTACAGTGAACTCATTGTCATGTTCAAGAAACCATTTTTCCAGTCTTCAACAGTCCAATTTTGGTGAGCACGTGCAAATTGTAGCCTCTTTTTCCTATTTGTAGTGGAGATGAGTGGTACCCGGTGGGGTCTTCTGCTGTTGTAGCCCATCCGCCTCAAGGCTGTGCGTGTTGTGGCTTCACAAATGCTTTGCTGCATACCTCGGTTGTAACGAGTGGTTATTTCAGTCAACGTTGCTCTTCTATCAGCTTGAATCAGTCGGCCCATTCTCCTCTGACCTCTAGCATCAACAAGGCATTTTCGCCCACAGGACTGCCGCATACTGGATGTTTTTCCCTTTTCACACCATTCTTTGTAAACCCTAGAAATGGTTGTGCGTGAAAATCCCAGTAACTGGGCAGATTGTGAAATACTCAGACCGGCCCGTCTGACACCAACAACCATGCCACGCTCAAAATTGCTTAAATCACCTTTCTTTCCCATTCTGACATTCAGTGATTGCAGCAACTGCCATGTGATTGGTTGACTAGATAATCGCATTCATGAGAAATAGAACAGGTGTTCCTAATAATTCTTTAGGTGAGTGTACAAGTCGTGCCCCAAAAAACTGATTGAAGCGGGGTGTTATATACCAATATACTTTCTTTATAGTGCATTTGGCTACTGTATAGTGCATTTGTGCATGCGCGTACGCGAAAATTATATTGCCGATATTTCGCATTGAAAAAAATAATGAATGGAGATTGCAAATTTGAATAATACATCTGGTATGTCACTGTCCATGTTGTGGGACTATTTGTGCACTTCTAGTAATTATTTTTTGGCTGCAAATATCAGCTGAAGGTTTTTCAGGTTCGCCTGCCATTAAAATTAATGGGACCTGCTGCGAATCTGCTGTTCGCGAACATTTGATCGCGTTCGCGAATTGTCCCGGCAGATGTTCGTCCATCACTACTTCCAAGTTTCCCAATCAGTGTTCTTTGGATGGCCTTGGAAGTACGTAATGATTTTCCTGGGCCTCCGGGATGTGACAGGTCAACCCCCAATCGCCAGAACATGAAAAAGCTGCACATTTTTGCAAAAGCACCATTTTGCACAATAAAATTGGTGCCGTTTAGGGGTTGTACCCCAGGCTAGCCACTTTCCTAAAACGTGAGTAGTGTATGGGTAGGGGTGGCACCAAAATCATTGGAAAAGAAAGTAGAAATATGAGTTAGTCTCTTGAGTTTATGATCTAGTATTTTCCAAGCAGAGTTCCCTGACTTCTCCAGAAGACAACGTCAGGATGACTCATACTCAAAAATGGCAAAGCAGTCAACAGATCTGAGGAAGAATAATACAAGGATTTGTCTGATGAATTTGCTTAGACTATCAGCAAGGTAATTAAAAGGTGTCTGGTCTGTCATCTGTTTACCTACTCATTAGAAGGACATGGTTTCCATGTAGATGCCACAGGGTTGCTTACCACTAATTGCAGGGTTTCCCGCCAAGTTATGGTGAAGCTCATAAAAAATATGTACTCCACAAGTCCTTGCCAAGAAAAAAATTGTAATTTGTAGCAAAATATCACATGGCATGCTATGTTACCAACCGAACCCTCTACAAGGAAACCTGGCCTAATATTTTTACAATTGTCAATATAGAAAAACATATAAATTCTTTATAGTTGTCAACGGTCCTGGGAAAAGGATAGGACAACCACAAATTGGTTGAGAAGGGGGCCGGGTTTGTGCAAATGTACCCTAAGGGGAGCAGTTTATGGAAATTGGAAATTGCATGGAGATTTGGTCTGTGGTCTGTGTTTTTTGGGGCAGAACTTAAGAATCCCGTGGGCCGGTTTTAGTGGGGTTGTGCAAGAATGGGGGGGGGGAGTTTGGCAAATCACCCCCCTTCAGGGGAGCTTACTTATCTGCTTTTTGACACTGGCTTCCCGCTCTTTCTCCTCGAAGCCTGCTCTGCTATGCTGGGCCCCCTCACTGAAAATATGACGTGGTTGCTGCCAATCACCGGCCGCAGCGGTGACCAGCTCATGACACACGGTCACATGACACAAGGGGATCTGGTTACCTCTGCAGACAATGATTGGCTGCAGGTGATGTCTAATAGGATGTTGATATGATATCTATGATATCAAGGGAGCCCAGAGGAGCATCGCAGGTCGGGAGGAGGAAGGGCAGGGAGCAAGCACTGGGAAGCAGGTACTGTAAATAAGCTTCCCTTTACAGGTCTGGCCAGGTGGGACAACCCCTCCTCCCCTATTCTTGCACAATCCCTTTAAAGGTCCTAGGATATTTAGGCATTTAGAAAGTATGAGGGAACATTTACTACAGCTGAATTATTACAGTATGAATTAAAGTGTTGTGGAATTTTATCAATGTTTTTATGCCAGTTTTTACTTGCAAGACGTGGCAGTATTAATACAGTGTCCCTATGATACACATGACCCTAGGATTTATCACATTTCACCTGAGCCTCAACACACGGTAAAATAAAACCAGAGAGCCACTATCACTTAGAAATAGTAAAATATTATCTGACAGCTCTTGTAAGTATATCTTCGGTCCCACTAGGCAATTTAATCACAAGATTTCAAGTTGTTTTTTGTGTCTATAAAGCTTAAATGATTCAAAAACATTTCATTAAAAGGGAAACTTATCACTGTCCTCTGTCCGTGCTTTTTTGTGATCATACATATTTTTTTTTCAAAGTAAGGAACATAAAAAAAAGATACTAAATAGCAAGGGGCAATTTAGCTGGTTAGAAAATCCCCGAGCTTAATAGCTGTCACCGGTTACCATGGCAACCCGCTGGCCCAAACAAGATAAAAGGAAAAGTAGATGTGCAATCGGGTGATACATGAAAGTTGCGAAGAATTATTGTACAAGCTGAAACTCCAGACATAATTGCCACAGATGCTTCAAATGGGTGATAGTGAGGAACATGATTAAGGCAAGAGACATTTGCCTTAATGTGACAAAACAAATTCCAAATCAGTCCTGTGCTATGAGTAATTTTCTTTTAATGAGGACACTTAATTGGGTGTTTTAATTAATGGATTTTTCTTCATTTTTTTGAACTTGAGGTCTGGCATTAAGATGGGGTAGGGAGATACAGTGATCTCATCTTTTCTGATATGTCTTCACGGCTTTTTGATAACCCTACCATCTCAGGATATTAAGTTAAAGGGATTGTTTGACCTAGGAGCCAAAAACCTCAATGGTCTGAATCTGTGGCCAATTAAAAATACCTCACCTGTCCACAGGGTCATTATTCCTGTGTTCACTGCAGCTTCTAGTTCCCTCCAGGCTGGAAGTAGTTTGATCCAGAGACTGCTGTGGCCAATCGCTAGCTTCAGTGGTCACATGTGCTGAAACGGTATGTCACTAGCACATCATTAGCAATGATGTGCTGTTCCAACACATGTGACCACTGATGGGCAGCAGTGGTCATGGAACTGGACATTTTTCAGTCCGACAGGGATCAGAAGCAGTGGAGAATGGGGCAGTGACACGGGTATGGCCATTTAAATCATACTTGCTAACTCTTCCGGAATGTCTGAAAGGCTCCCGGAAATAGTGGTGACTTCCAGGACTCCTGGAGGAGCTCCAGCTCCGCACAGCTCACGGAGAGTTGCTTTTTCCAGCATTCCAACAGCTCTAACTGTATGTGGCACCGGGATCCTGTGTCATTAGATGGAGCCTTGGTGCCCATACTGTAAGTGCTCTAGAGCAGAATGTGTCACAAAAAGGGATGCGCCTAGTCGCAAGAAGGGGCTGGCCTAGGAAAAATAAAAATATCCATGCACTAAAAATATTTGACATGGCGGGAAATGCATCACACTCAATCACCCCCCACTTGCCAACTATTAAAAGGTTGGCAAGTATGCTTTACAGTGGCCTTTCTGATGAAAAATTGCCATTAATTCTTCTTTGATGCACTTTTTACTTTCTATTGGTCTAGGTAATTGAACAGAATGTACATATGTATGGGGAGGAAAAACTGTCAATAGAAGGAGCATTCACCTGAGAACTATTCAAGTTTTATGGCTAGCTTTAGTTTCCTTTACTTTCTTAAACTCTCTTCTGAGACTTTAACCCCTTAAGGACTCAGCCCTATTTCACCTTAAGGACTTGGCCATTTTTTGCAAATCTGACCAGTGTCCCTTTAAGTGCTCATAACTTTAAAACGCTTTGACTTACCCAGGCCGTTCTGAGATTGTTTTTTCTTCACATATTGTACTTCATGACACTGCTAAAATTGGGTCAAAAAAGTTAATTTTTTTGCACAAAAAAATAAAAATTTTACCAAAAATTTTGAAAAATTAGCAAATTTCAAAGTTTCAGTTTCTCTACTTCTGTAATACATAGTAATACCCCCAAAAATTGTGATGGCTTTACATTCCCCATATGTCTACTTCATGTTTGTAGCATTTTGGGAATGATATTTTATTTTTTGGGGATGTTACAAGGCTTAGAAGTTTAGAAGCAAATTTTGAAATTTTTCAGAAATCTTCAAAATCCCACTTTTTATGGACCAGTTCAGGTTTGAAGTCATATTGTGGGGCTTAGATAATAGAAACCTCCCAAAAATGACCCCATTCTAGAAACTACACCCCTCAAGGTATTCAAAACTGTTTTTTCAAACTTTATTAACCCTTTAGGTCTTCCACAAGAGTTAATGGCAGATGGAGAAACAATTTAGAAATTTCTATTTTTGCGAAAATTTTCCAATATAATAAATTTTTTCCAGGAGTAAAACAAGGGTTAACTGCCAAACAAAACTCAAAATGGGTTGCCCTGATTCTGCAACAGGCCGAACAAGAGCACATAGAAGGAGGGGAACACCATGTGGGTTTTGGAAGGCAGATTTTGCTGGACTGTTTTTGTTTATACCATGTCCCATTTGAAGCCCCCTGTTGCACCCCTAGAATAGAAATTTCAAAAAAGTGACTCCATCTAAGAAAGTACACCCCTCAAGGTATTCAAAACTGGGTTTACAAACTTTGTTAACCCTTTAGGTGTTCCACAAGAGTTAATGGCAGATGGAGAAACAATTTAGAAATTTCTATTTTTTGGAAAATTTTCCAATATAATCAATTTTTTCCAGGAGTAAAACAAGGGTTAACTGCCAAACAAAACTCAAAATGGGTTGCCCTGATTCTGTAGTTTGCAGAAACACCCCATATGTGGTCGTAAACTACTGTTTGGCCGAACGGGAGGACATAGAAGGAGGGGAACGCCATATGGGTTTTGGAAGGCAGATTTTGCAGGACTGGTTTTGTTTATACCATGTCCCATTTGAAGCACCCCTAGAATAGAAATTTCAAAAAAGTGACTCCATCTAAGAAAGTACACCCCTCAAGGTATTCAAAACTGGGTTTTCAAACTTTGTTAATCCTTCAGGTGTTCCACAAGAGTTAATGGCAGATGGAGAAACAATTTAGAAATTTCTATTTTTTGGAAAATTTTCCAATATAATCAATTTTTTCCAGGAGTAAAACAAGGGTTAACTGCCAAACAAAACTCAAAATGGGTTGCCCTGATTCTGTAGTTTGCAGAAACACCCCATATGTGGTCGTAAACTACTGTTTGGCCGAACGGGAGGACATAGAAGGAGGGGAACGCCATATGGGTTTTGGAAGGCAGATTTTGCAGGACTGGTTTTGTTTATACCATGTCCCATTTGAAGCCCCCTGTTGCACCCCTAGAATAGAAATTTCAAAAAAGTGACTCCATCTAAGAAAGTACACCCCTCAAGGTATTCAAAACTGGGTTTTCAAACTTTGTTAACCCTTTAGGTGTTCCACAAGAGTTAATGGCAGATGGAGAAACAATTTAGAAATTTCTATTTTTTGGAAAATTTTCCAATATAATCAATTTTTTCCAGGAGTAAAACAAGGGTTAACTGCCAAACAAAACTCAAAATGGGTTGCCCTGATTCTGTAGTTTACAGAAACACCCCATATGTGGTCGTAAACTACTGTTTGGCCAAACGGCAGGACATAGAAGGAGGGGAACACCATATGGGTTTTGGAAGGCAGATTTTGCAGGACTGGTTTTGTTTATACCATGTCCCATTTGAAGCCCCCTGTTGCACCCCTAGAATAGAAATTTCAAAAAAGTGACTCTATCTAAGAAAGTACACCCCTCAAGGTATTCAAAACTGGGTTTACAAACTTTGTTAACCCTTTAGGTGTTCCACAAGAGTTAATGGCAGATGGAGAAACAATTTTGAAATTTCAATTTTTTGGAAAATTTTCCATTTTAACCCTTCCTTTATTACTGGAAAAAAATGGGTTAACAGCCAAACAAAATGGGTTGCCCTGATTCTGTAGTTTGCAGAAACACCCCATATGTGGTCGTAAATTACTATTTGGCTAAACGGCAGGACATAGAAGGAGGGGAACGTCATATGGTTTTTGGAAGGCAGATTTTGCTGGACTGGTTTATTTACACCATGTACCCTTTCAAGCCCCCTGATGCACCCCTAGAGTAGAAACTCCATTAAAGTGACCCCATCTAGGAAACTACGGGATAAGGTGGTTGTTGTTTTGGGACTATTTTAGGGGTAAATATGATTTTTGGTTGCTCTATATTACTCTTTTTTGAGGCAATGTAACAAAAAAATTAAATTCTAAAAATGTTTCTACATTCGCTATTTAGTTTTGTGGAACACCTAAAGGGTTAACATAGTTTGTAAAGTAACTTTTGAATACCTTGAGAGGTGTAGTTTCTTACATGGGGTCACTTTTTTGGAGTTTCTAGTCTAGGCTACATCAGGGGGGCTTCTAATGGGACATGGTGTCAAAAATAAAACTGTCCATCAAAATCTGCCTTCCAGAAACCGTATGGAGTTCCCTTCGTTTTATGCCCTGCCGTGCGGCTATATACCCATTTACGACCACATATGGGGTGTTTCTGCAAACTACAGAATCAGGGCCATAAATATTGAGTTTTGTTTGGCTGTTAACCCTTGCTTTATTACCGGCAAAAAGGATTCAAATTGAAATTTTGCCCAAAAATTGGTGTTTTGGCACCGTTTTTGTTTTATATTTTTAACACCGTTCATCCGAGGCGTTTGGTCAAAAGTTATTTTTATAGCGACGACTTTTACGCACACGACGATGCCCAATATGTATGGCTCTCAGACTTTGGAGACACTAAGCAGGCATCCTAAAAACTGCGGCCCTCCAGATGTTGTAAAACTACAATTCCCACCATGCCCTGCTGATGGCTGTAGGTTGTCTGGGCATGCTGGGAGTTATAGTTTTACAACATCTGGAGGGCCGCAGTTTGAGGATGCCTGCTCTAAAACTAATATTTTTTGGGGGAAAAAAATAGTTTCTGTGTCTCCAAAGTCTAAGAGCCATAGTGTTTTATGTTCTCTAGTGGACTGTTGGGGATTATAAAAATGTAGTACTCCATGGAAGTGTGATACTCCCTGAAGCAATCGATAACACAGAGGCCCGGATGATCGGGGCACGTGTCACATTGAGTAGTGGTGTCCTTCCGTATCTCCTCTTGTGACACACTCTGCATCTTTTTTGGGTTCGTCCCTTCTTTCCAGTATGGGGGACCACACCTGGAAAGCGTTGGCCAGGGACGATCCGGGCGCCTCCAGTTCCCGAGGTACTCCGGTCTGCTCTTTCCCGGTCCGAAAAGATCAGGTCTTTGAGGACTGCCTCATAGAACTGGAGGAATGTCCCTGTGCTGCCAGCGCTTCGGGATAGTACAAAAGAGTTGTACATGGCAACCTGTACCAAGTAGACCGCAACTTTTTTGTACCATGCCCGGGTTTTGCGCATGGCGTTATATGGCTTGAGGACTTGATCAGAGAGATCAACTCCTCCCATATACCGATTGTAGTCGACGATACAATCGGGCTTGAGGACCGTTGCCGTGGTACCTCGCACAGAGACTGGGGTGGTGCTGTTACCGTGGATTGTGGACAGCATAAGGACATCCCTCTTGTCCTTATACCTGACCAGCAACAAGTGGTAGGGGGCAAGTGGCAGGGGGGGGTCTGGGGTCTGATAGATGGAGCAAAGAAAGTTTTGTGTAAAAGTTTTTTTTTATTTATTTTTTTCCTAACTAACTTTTCCCTTCTTTCCCTTCCTAATGGTGCCTCTCCCTCACTGACCCTAACCTACCTGGGTGGCGATGGGTGCAGGAGGGTGATGGATGCCGATTAGGGGGACGCAGGAGCTGGTGCTGAACGGTGCTGCACGGTCAGGGTGCTGGACAGGAAGAGGAGGGGAGAGAGGAGCGCAGGAAGTTTGAATCTCGCGCCTCTCTCCCCTGCACCAATCAGCACCCTGGACAGCAGTGTTCAGCACCAGGGCCAGCTCCGCCTCTGCAAAGCTTCGCACTGCGATTGGTGGTGTGTAATCACGCCACCGATCGCAGTGTTTTTCCGGTTCATCGGGTCACAGGACACCCGAATGGACCGGAAACGCAGAAAACTGCAGGTCTGAATTGACCTGCGGTTTTCTGCGATCGTCGATACGGGGGGGGGGGGGTCAAATGACCCCCCCCCCTGCGTTGTTACGGGATGCCGGCTGAATGATTTCAGCCAGCATCCCGTTCCGATTAACCTCCGCGGCGCCGGAATCGCGAATTAAAGCCATGATGTACCGGTACGTCATGGGTCCTTAAGGATTCGGGATCCATGCCGTACCGGTACGTCATGGGTCCCTAAGGGTTTAAAGGGGTCACCTATGAGTGATCAACCCCAGTGGTTTTAAGTTAACTTGTGGCCAATTAAAAATGAATCTACTCACCTGTCTCTCTATCTATATACAGTGCTCAGCATAAATGAGTAGACCCCCTTTGAAAAGTAAGATTTTAATCATTATCTCACTGAATACAAGAGCAATGTACTAAATATTGACAGGTGAATAATGTAACGTAGGTCTAGGTAATACAAAAATGAATACATCCTACATCAAAAACTACTACATCTAGTATTCTGTATGACCTCCATAATTTTGAAGGACAGCACCAAGTCTTCTAGGTATGGAATGAACAAGTTGACGACATATTGCAAGATCTATTTCCCGTCTTCAAGAACAATCTCTTTTAGAGCCTGGTGTCACAACCAGACATCTGAGAAGCTCTGACAGATGCCTTTCAGAACCTCCTCCTTGAGCTTTCTTTGTTTTGGTTTTCAGTTCCTCATCTCGTTAGCCTCTCTCAGCTGTCTTGTAGTTGGACTGATTGCATCCCTTTAAATTCCTCCCCATAATGCATTAGTGTGCGGTTTATACAACTTCCTGGAGTGTGTGTGCATGCTGATCCTATTTCCCAGTCTTCTACAAGATAAGTGTTGTACATTCATTTGTGATTTTATGATTGCTGGATCCCAGGTGACCTGACTCCCTCCGTGTCTAGTGTAGGGAGCCGGTGGTCGTGTCCCCTCACTATTGTAGGGTGTTCAGGTGTTATATAGTCGAGGTACGAGGATATGCGATCATCCACCATTGGGGTGTTCGCATAGGCTGAGCAGTCAGGGAGAGTGCCAGGTCTTATGCAGGGGTCTCCCTTTTGTTCCCTAGTTTTGGATCCAGTGAGTCATATATTCATTTTGCATTGTCTTGTTTCCTGTACACCTTCCGTGACACCTGGATGCTGGATGGAGTGTGATGCTCAACTTGTCTCTTCAGAATTCCCCATAGGTGTTCCATTGGGTTCAGATTAGGTGACATACTTGGCGACTGAATCACTTTCACCCTGTTCTTCTTCAGAAATGGAACAATAGTCTTGGATGTGTGTTTTGGATCATTATCATATTGGAAAAGTAAACGATAACTAAGGGAACAGAGTGATGGTAGCATCTTCTCTTTCAGTATACAGCAGTACATCTTGTGAATTCATGATACCATTATTGAAATGCAGCACCTCGTCACTAGCTCCACATAAGGACACCATGTTTTACTGTAGATACCATGCCTTTTTCTTTGTATTCCTCACCTTTGCCACACCATACAGTTTTGAAGCCATCAGTTTCAAAAACATTTATCTTAGTCCTTATGTTTTTCAGCATGGGCCCTGGCAAATTGTAGGCAGCCTTTTTTGTGCATGGGCTTCCTTCATGTACGATATCCATGCATGTCATTTCTCTGAAGTGTATGCTATATTTTGTGTCACGGGAAACATTCACCCCAGTTTGGCTTTCTACCTCTTTAGTTAACCGCAGTGAACATACATGGCGATTTTCTTCTACCCTTCTCATTAGAAGACGCTCCCGTTTCGGTGTTAGCTTTTGTGGACGGCCTGGACACCTCTGAGAGATGATTGCAGTTCCATCTTTTTTAAATGTTTGTATAACTTTTGCTACAGTATTCGGACTGATAAGTAAAGCTTTGCTGATCTTCTTGTAGCCTCCATCTTTCTTGTGTAAAGAAATGCTTGTCCTTCTTGTGACATTTCTCTTCCACGTGGTGCCATTGCTGACAGCATAAAATGGGAAGGGGTTTTCTTTGGCCTGGACACCTGTTTAATGAATAATTAGACTCATCTGGTGTTGAATTCTTGTTCATCAGAACTTTATCTTTGCTCCTATAACTTTCATTGGGGTGTACTCATTATTTTTTTGCAACATGGTCTTGAATTCATTTGTTAGGATAACTTTTATGTGTGTGCAAATGAACAAATATTATTTGCAATCAGTGGCCCACATTTGTGGGAGTATTTTTTAGTATTGTATCCCATAGAATATGTTGATTCTGAAAGGAATCTGTTGGGGTGTACTCATTTATGCTGAGCATTGTATATATATTTTGTCCTTCATTACAAAAGTACTTTTTCTATTCTATCCCTACTTGAGACTGATCATTTATCTCTTTATCTCTTCACGTGTAAAACTGACGCTGGCAGTTAGGCATGGAGCGTTCCGGCCTCCTCGTTACTCTCCACTATGTATATTAATGTGGGAATAAATCAAAGTGCATATCAATTTTATTTATTTTTTTAACTTTTTTGAATCAAATTATATTTGCTTTTGGCAATGATTGCATCTTTTATATTCATGGCATGAAGGGAAGAAATGCAGATTCATTGGTGGTATTGTTTGGCTTATTGCTTTCCCTCTTGTCATAAATTGTGGTGTTTTTCCCGTGAATGCCTTGTAAAGTGATAGAAGGAACGATATTATTTCCAAGTGTATTCATGTTCTCGCGCTTTGTGCTCCGGTGATTGCCATCATTTCAGCTTCACAGTAAAACACAGAATCATCGGCAAACTACAATTTATGGTACAGTTTGAGACTGTTTACCTCTCCCGTGCAGTTCAATTCTGATTGCAATTTACTGTCATTGTTTGTCCTATGGGAGTACTTACATTGCGGAGAAAGGGCTAAATCTCTCAAAGCAAAAGGATCAGAGAGGACAAATGTGCTTTCTTAATGGAGATGAAACGCCTAACAACATACTTTATTTTTATAAAAATTCATTCCCTTCTCCCATATGCTCTGCTAAAAAGCCAGATTGAAAAGTAGACAATGGGGATTATGTCATGGCCAAAATAACTTGTAGTAGAAATTATGCTGTATATCTCATACACAGCAAAAGTCTTCATTCCTTTAGGTCAGAGAAGCACCTTCAATGGAGGCAGGCCCCACAACTGCTATGGGGCATGGAAGGTTCAACTCGCTTTTTCTTTCTATTCCCATTGTAAAAACTCTGCATTTTTATGCAGTCACCACTAGGGGGAGCTCAAAACAAATCGATAATTAGTTATTGTAGGAAGAACGGGGGCTCAATGCACTGACTGATGCGACCAGTGATTGGCTGAGTGGCTATTTTCAGCCATTTTCTATGTGTTGAGCCAGGATCAGGCAGTGAAGAGCAGCAGAGACCAGAGCAGTGGATAATTTTTTAATTTATCTTTTTCAAAACAACTTTTCTCCCACTGGAATACCACTTTAACAGCTATAACCAGGACATTATAGTTTTAGCTTTATCAAAAAATACACACCAATCACTGTATACATAACCACCAGTGTGTTAGTGCGGGTTACAATGGACAATAGGATATGCTGTAGGTTATCTTGGGCCACCACTAATGTATGCTATACTAATGAGTTACCTGAAAGTGCAAATCGTATAATGCCTCTTTTTTCACATAACCAGCTAAATGTACCTTCTTCCATTGAGTCATCCTAATTCAGATATTCCAACTCTTGCTTTCTCTAAACTTAGAGTCTGGTGTCAGCTTCTGCTAAACACCAAAACATCACTTACCATGCCACAAACTATACTTCAAGGTCACCAAGCTCTAAACGTTGCCCATGCCATACATTTTGTATAGCTGTCAACAAATAGCTGTTCCTTGTAACCTTCCCTTCATCTCCATATATAACATGCATATGCTCTTGGAGAGATGAGGGAGATAAACCATAGCCAGGCACCGGTGGAGGTGGCTTAAAAGGATCAAGAATGTTGAAATCTAATGAAGCCAATTCTTCTTTTCCCTGACATCTGATGTTGGGGGAGATCCAGAACCCCACTACATATCAGATGGTTGGCCAGCCCTGCCGAATATAGTATGTTCGACTGTGTTTGGTAAGGCAATGCACCATCAGCTCATGCATCAAACCAGCTCATCCAAAATGCTGGCATATGAAGCTAATATACAGTAGGTAGAGTTATTGTCTGCTTTTCTCTTGCAGGTGAAGCCTTCAAATTTATGCATCTAAAAATCTTTGTATTTTACATTCATGTTTGCTAGCACTGCTGAGTTCTTTTATGTTGGAAGTTGAATTCCAGCAGGTTTAATGAGGCGTAAATCCCTTGCTATCCTGTGCAAGATTGAACTAGAACTGAGAGAATCATGATATTACAAGGTACTGCTCTGCCGGCCTCTCATATTCCCCTAATACAAGGTGTCCATAATTCTGTAGTGACAGATTTTTGTGGAATCTACAATGTAACCAGTTGACAAACATGTCCCCTGACCTAAGAAATTGCATTTTGTGGCTCTGGCACTCGTTACATTGACCTCATGTACAACATCCTACTATTCCAATATAGCCACATTTCAGTTTTGTGCTAGCAAAGATATGTTTTTTTTTACCCCTGGATCTAGTTGCAGTAAAGTATGTAAAGTTCAGCTCTCAGTCATCTCCCATAAGCTCAAAATAGGTTAAAACTCAGTTATAATCCCCGATGAGAAGACCTCAGCAGGGTCCAAACATGAAAACAAAGGTTTAAGAATGGTTTAGCGCTAGGATATAGAATCATCTTATGATCAGTGGGGGTTGGCTGACTTCTGGGACCTCTGTCGACCCTTCTTCAGTTTATTCTGAACAGCGTTGCTCCTGTTTCCCAGCTTCAATAGGAAAGTAATAATGGAAATGGAGCTGTGTGGTCACATCATTCTGAGGATCAGTGGGGTGAGAACCCCTACCACTTTGGAATTTATTATAGAACCTAAAAATCTGTTATATTACCAATTTAACTAATTTCAGTTGCATGTACTGTATGCAACATCTGGACCGATCTGTAAGCTTGTTGCCAACTACACTTCTGCCCAGATGTTTATACCATGTTTGAGTCTTCTGAGATACATTTTAGAAGTATATAGTGCCATACATTGCTCATAAGACCATATTGTACATAAAAAACTTGAGGCATACATTTTTTTTATTACATCTCTACTTTGATATTCTATAGTTGCAAAACTACAACTCCCAGCATACCCTGGCTGGCTACAGCTATCAGCCTACAGCTGGGTATGGTGGGAATTGTAGTTTTACAACGGCTGGAGAGCCACAGGTTGGCCATCCCTGCTCTTGGTCACTCTGGTAGGGCTGTATTGAACTTCTATTAAACAGCGGGTGGATGGAATCGCCAATGTGCAGGAATTAAGCCAAAGTTATCCGTTCCCTGTGTTCTCGTAATCAACTGGTAGCACAAAAAGTCTGACCCAAACTAATTATGTTTTGACCCCCGCTGATCAGATACTGACATATCTTAAAGATATAAACCACACAGAAAACCCCATTTAAAGGATTATTGACTTTTCCATGGAATTCTTTTCTCTGAAAATTTCATTCGGAGCTTATGTTCTTGACAAGGACACATAACTGGTTTAATCTGGATGACACCTAAGAGTTGATTTCAGCAAATAGGCAATTGCTCATCCCACCCACCTAATTTGGCAAATTACAACAGGAAGAATATTAATCACAACATAAACTGTGTCATGGATAAGTACCGAAGACAAAGAGCTGTTGTGTAATTAGGATCCGAACAATTCCGAACAATCTTTAAATAAACTTGAAAGAATCTATTTGTATTCCGCCAGCACCCAATAGAAATATAATAATGCAAATGAATGTAAACAAATATTCTGGAAAACCTTTAATTTTGTTGGCAACAATTAACAATTATAGGCAATTGTCTCTTCTATTATGGCAGATTCTGTCATTTACAGCTATTTATGGCAGCAATTAGTTGATTCACCGTAATTTTCTTCCACCCACGACCAGTTTACATATCAACCCTCAAACGCCATAGATATCTGGGGATTATTGCATTTTTAATTTTGCTTCCAGTTAAATATATAGAACAACAATCAGAACTAAGTACATGAAGAACTTTTTGTTACCTTTAAGTTAAACAAAACCTAAGCAACAAATACCCCAAAAATATTCACAGGTCAGAATAACATTCATCGTCTCGATTCTATCCACTTATTATGCAGTATTATGAAGTATTATGGTAATTTTCTATTACTTGTCTAGTTTCAACACATTCCACAGAGAATGTCCTCACATACTGTAAATCCTTCCCTGTCACCAATGAGGTTTACAATCTAATCTCAAACTTTTTAGGTGGGTCATACACATTAGAAAGCTCATTCTGCTGACAAATCACCTCTTCTAAATCCATACGCAAGTCAAGTGCTATTCTCAGCTTCAATTCTGCTGTCCCAGTGAGATGAATAGATCATCTGCGCTTGCATAATCATTACTACATTCACTTGAGGTACTCAAGAACCCCTGTTCCAGTGATTGGTTGGAGTCCCAGAGGTCAGACCCCATTGATCAGATACTTATGATTTATCCCAGGTTTAAAGCTTACCTGACTTTTCAAAAAAGTTTGCATAATGGCTATGCTTCTTTGTTCAATTATAATTGTGAAGGAACAGGTCTTTTTTTACCTTCCCTAGATGTATTTCTCTTAGAAGCAGGAGACATCTCCATTCTGTTAAATCTGCCAGCACTGTACTGATGTGACGTCCTTTCCCTTTTTGGGCTTCCCTAATGTCTTTATCAGTCTAATTATTCCTCTCTTCAGCTGCACAACTAGATGTAATTCTCTTAGAAGCAGGAGACATCTCCCTTCAGTGGAATCTGCCAGCACTGTACTGCTGTGATGTCATTTTCCTTTTTGTGCTTCCCTAATGTCTTTTTCAGACTAATTATTCCCTTCTTGAGCTGCACAGCTAGATGTATTTCTCTTAGAAGCAGGAGACATCTCCATTCTGTGGAATATGCCAGGACTGTACTGCTATGACATTCTTTCCCTCACTTCCCACTGTTTTCAGCTCTGTCACTAACAGAACAGACAAGGAGGGGGATATTACACATATAGGCAGAAGCAGTTCTTTTATCGGGCTTAGGATCTCAGCTAGTTCAGACACGGCCCCATTTCCTCTCTGCTGTCTTCTGTGTCTCAGTTACTAGAGACGGATTTTGCCTGAAAACAGGCAGTAGAAGACAAATTAGATGGAAGTGAGACCCCTAGTGGCCATGCCTTTATAGCTTTTTTCAGGTGGATGCAAACATGTTTTTTAAATGAAGTTTTTTAGAAATTTGCTAGTTACACCATTCTCTATTAAATGAAATGAAATTGTGTAAAACGCCAGAGACTCTTTAAAGTAAATGGGGTTGAAATGAAGTGATATGATATGCTGTGTTGGATATGAAATATGATGTGTTACCTATTTGCTGTGAGGGTCTTGTACTACTGGGAAATGCAAGCTACAAGTAGAGACGAGTACTACGAGAAGAGTACTTCAAAAACAGGTACTGCACTAGGAGGATAAAATGTGGAGTGTGCACAGGCTCTGGATATTGATGTTTATTAGTGGAAAGTGTCACAGTCAGCTTCTGATTACATACAACTACTCTGGGAGAGTCATTTACCTTGGCCAGGATGGATTGAGCATTGCTAATGAGCCACACTGGGGGTAAGAGGGAAATATACTGTAGATATACTGCACTGGGATATACTTGATATACTGTAAGCATATTGCACTATACAATATATGTACATCTTATGGAAGCAACACTGAGATTATGCTGTCACCTACTAGCCAATCCTATTATTACTAATGTGTGGGTGCAAAAGGACCTTTTAGTTACCTGGTTTTATTTGATCAGGTCCTTAAGCATTGGAAAAAGCACATTTCTGGTAAAAAATAGCAGTTCTCTGCAGGTCTATGTAACAGGCAGATGTAATAACGAGTGAGCTAATAAGCTGGTTTTAGAAACAAAGCAAGCAATGTACCTGTACAGCAAGAAGCTAGAAAGTGGAAGTATGTATCACTTTTCTATATGGTGTGAAAACTCAGGGACTAACTAGGACATCGAAAGCTGAACACCACAGAGGTAACTCAGGAGTAGAATGAAGCTGCCTAGCCTTTGCATTCTGGAAGTCTTCATGGCCTGTATGATAGCCAAACATGTCGACCAAGACCGACCAGCCAGCCCCCTGCCTATAACTCGGTATAGACTGTGTGCAATACTGTGTGATGTGAGGCAGGGCTCACCATGACTGATTGGGACAGTGCACATTGTGCAGTACTGCACCACATAAATAGAGTTGCGGTGACAACTGTATATATACGTAACCTTCTTTAATTGCTGCCTGATTGATGAGACTGGAAATAGAGTGCCAATTCTCTGGGAGCTGGGTGCATTTGTTGCCTCTTAAAGACACTGTGTTATATTTTCATATTGCCACTCAAAGGGACAGTGGAGCTAATTAACTATTTGCCTCTAAGCAAGTCTGTTCCCTGATTGACAGGCTGTGACCACCACGTTTGTTGTCTGCCAAGACTGTTGCCCCCAAGTGAGATCAGTAGTCTGCCTTGTTTACAACAGTTTCTGCCTGATTCCTTTTACTGTCCTAGAGAGGGGAGCCACAGATCCTTCTATAAGGTCTGACCACCTAGATACGTAATAGGATGCTATGGACAAACAACCCCTTTAAATCAAGAATGCCACAATCTTACTTTCACTTTGTGCTGGTCATCCAACAACCCTTATCTCTAAACTACTGAGAGGTCATAAACACTTATTTAGGCCACATTCTTATCAGTTAGATAAGAACTGAGCTATAACAAGTGTTTATAATGTCAGAGAGTATAGATAAGGAGTCTGTTTGCTCCTGGTCTGACGGCAAAGACAGAAAATCCAAAGGGTGCTACTAGAGCATCTCAGCTCTGTACAGAAAAAAAGACATCATATTTTTAATAAAAAAAACTATTGTAAAAATTATTTTTAGCTCAAAATGATTTCAATGCAATAATAAAAAACAATTGCCCTCAAAGGTGTACATAGCCTTTAAGGACAGGCTACAAATGTAAAATTCTAGAAAATCTATTTAAATGACAAAACTGTTACATCTAGTTTAACATATAATTCAGACTGCAATTACAACAAAACTTGTCGTGGAAAATTTCCAAATCCATTTTAGAATTTTGAAAATTCCATTCGATGGAACACAGTTTGGTCATGAAGAATAAAAGGAATATACTGTAATATGAAAAGAGGGGTGGCACAGAAATGTCTTTGACAAAGCTAGTAGACAAAGGATGTGTTGAAAATGGAAATACATTATCTCATTTGCTGAAGTTCCCCTATAACACCCATTTTCTGCATCTGAAAAGTCTGGTCCAGTGCTTCTAATTTTTGTGATATTTTGAAAATATAAAAAATAATTAAACTTTTCAGCAAGCCAAAAAATGTAACTAGGAGAACCGCCAGCCTTAGTCACCCTAAAAAAAGCAGTATCCCCAAAGTGTGCTTTATGAAAAGCAAATGCCAAAGAACTGTACGTAGGAAAACTAACACTCTGCAAGTGGAAGTCTGCGATAAAAAGCTTTGAATTCCCAGGCTTCCCTAGCTAAGCCCCATCGGTGTAGTGAACCATGAATCTCCGGAAATTGAATTAGAGTATGGCTGCAATTATTTTATACAGTGCCATCGTGATGGGAATCTTTGAACACCAGGTAACAGGAAAAAATTAAAAGCGCAATAAAAAGAGAAAGTGATTTCTGACATGTTTACCAATAATATGCACAGAGGTTATGGAAATAAAGTGGAGCCGTATGTTGTAAAAGCAGATCAGCAAAAAAAAGAGGGTTAGTCAGCACATCCCAATGTGCAGGTGCACGCTGCCATCATGAGAAACACAGAGAGAAAAAAGACAATGCAACAGCACTCTGCAAACCAAATAAAGTACAATAATCCCATAGTCACAATAAATATATTCAAATGCTAATGCTACGCTTATTTATAAAGTGAGATGCTTGGCAAATGCATTTTGTACAAAACCATTTGAGCCCGTCTGCCAAACGTCAAGGTGATCTCTGTAAGACGGGAACCTAACACTAAATACTACCTGTTATGCACCATAATGGCCGCCAATGGAACCAACACTTCCTGAACTTTATGGCAGCCATTATGGCGCATGACAGGTAGTATTTAGTGTTAGGTTCCCGTCTTACAGAGATCGCCTTGACGTTTGGCAGACGGGCCCAAATGGTTTTGTACAAAATGCACTTGCCAAGCATCTCACTTTATAAATATGCGTAACATTGGCACTTGAATGTTTTTTGTGACTATGGCATTATTGTACTTTATTTGGTTTGCAGAGTGCTGTTGCATTGTCTTTTTTCTCTCTATAAAAGCAGATCAGACACAATTAAAAGCACAACTAAAACTAGGCAATTATGAAAAGTAAATGATGTAATAGATGCATAAAGCAAAAACCATTCCACCTTCTCTTTAAAGGGATTGTCTCACTTCAGAAAATTACATTTATCATGTAGAGAAAGTTAATACAAGGCATGTGATTGTCCATATTGCCTCCTTTGCTGGCTTGATTCATTTTTCCATCCAGGGGTTACGAACACCCTACAATCCAGCAGTGGTGGTCGTGCTTGCACACTATAGGAAAAAGCGCCGGTCTCTCTGGTGGCCAATACTGTGGGAATGTGCGTAGGCACTTATGCACAGCAGCTTCCGGCCATATTGTATCTGTGCTGCAGCGGTGACCGAAACCCTTAGATACGAGCAGTGTATATTAATCGAGCCAGCTAAGGAAGCAATATGGACAATCACAATACATTAGTTATGTGCCTTTGTCTACATGATAAATGTAATTTGCTGAAGCGAGACAATCGCTTTAATGCATTGGGCGAAGCTTGTAAAGGGTTTTATTCGTTCTGGCACGTGTAGTCCAAACAAGTCTGGGAAAACCTTGATAAAACTTTAATCAATGACGGCTATTATCTGTTGAGAAGTCAGTATAGGAAAATCATTTATCTCCACATCTGCATTTGCAGAACGGCAGAAACTACAGGAGCTCAGCAGTCTGCATGTGAGAAAGTAATCCGATGCCAATACTTGGAGTAGAAAATTATCACGACATCAAAATATTTGCCCAAAAAAGCTATCAACTATGAATGGTAAAAAAAAAGATAATTTTCCAATTCTAAAATGAGAAATATTGGAATTTAGGTCCCCGGTAGCCTAAAAATGACTCCCCAATACATTATACTGTACAACAATAATTCTCCATCTTTTATCATTATTGGATAGTGTGACACTAATAAAAAAACAACATGTTGGCAACAAGAGGCAATTAGACTTGAGCTGCAGGTTGGAATACAGAATACATTTTGTCTGTTCTAGTTTTTATACTTAAAGGGACTGTCACCTCCTGCAAGCCATATTAAGTACAGTACTATATGGACACCTCGGATCAGTAATTTCCATGACAATTCTCATCTCCATTCCCCTGAACTGCACCCACAAACCTGCCTTGGAATGCATTGAGAGGACTCATGAGTGTATGCACATAATAGAGAGGACTGTAGGATCAGTCCTTTCAATGTGCTTCAGTAACGGATTGCAGGGGCACAATGGGTCAACAGGTGTGAGTGTACGAAAAACTGATCCGAGTTCACCACCAGTTTGTCATAGAGTCATATGAAAGGTTTTGATCAGTGGGCATTGTGTGAGTGCTGAGACCCCCACGACCCCTAAAATGAGGAGATAGATGCGCTCGCATATCGCGCTTTCTCTCTCCTCGCTGCCAGACACAGAAGCGAGATAGGACATAGACTTTCTATTGAGTCCATCTCAATTCCTTTCCTGCAGTGAGGAGAAAGATCTTGCTATGTGACTGCTTCTTTCTCCACATTCTAGCGATACGTGGGGCCTCAGCACTGAGACCCCTGCCGATCACATTTTTATATAGCAATGGAGGTCAGCGGTTTCAGACATCAAGAAGATTGTATGAAATTATGTATTTGTTGTTTTTTAACCCATTTATATCGAACATTTGTTTATTTAGAATCACAAATAGTGCTTATGACCTCCTTCATAACACTCCAAAAATGTATATAGACACCAGTCCATACACCTTTAATTAACACAGACCCAAGACTAGACCCCCTAAATGGATATAAATTCTAGACCAAACCCCTAAGAAAAAAAGAACACAGATCAGACCTCCATATCAAATGAAGATCGACTTCCCCAAACAAATACAGACCACCTAGGAAACTACAAACCTCAGACTAGACTCTTCAGATACTCACCACTCCTCGTTCCTACTGCTTATTATCCTCTTCATCCCTGGGCACTGCCACAGACAAAAGTCTTGAATCCTGACATTAGGTTGTTGAGGTGAGTATATTTTAAAGAGGATGCTAGGCGCCCAGGAGATTTCCCTGCTCTTTTCCAAAAGTCTATGGGATGTTCTTTGAGAGTTGGCGAACATGTGGTTCAATGTGGATAAATGTAAAGTTACTGTATGCATCTTGGTAGTAATAATCTCTGTGGTTCATATGTCCTAGGGGATTTAACACTAGGGGAGTCACTTGTGTAGAAGGAATCGGGTGTCCCCATCAGCTGCTTCTTAGGCCACCAGGATATTGTCATGCATTAAACGAGGCATGGGCTCATGGGGCAGGGATGTAATATTACCACTTTACAAAGAGTTGGTGCGGCCTCGTCTGGAATATGCAGTTCAGCTCTCGGTACCAGTCCATAGAAAGGACACACTGCACTCTCTCCAGAAGCGTCAAAACTTCTTTATTGTAAGAACTGTGTATCTGTAGAATAGACTTCCTCAGGACGTGGTCACAACAGGAACAGTGGACAGTTTTAAAAAGGGTTTAGATGAATTCTTAAAAGTATACAACATTAATGCTTATGAAAATGGGTAGAAATCTGAGTCTCACTTCCTTCTGGGATTCGCGTCCCCACCTATCCCTTGGTTGAACTTGATGGACTTATGTCTTTTTTTCAACCATATTGACTATGTAACCAAATACGGCTTGACAAAGTTCTGTTCTCGGTGATAAAAGAGTAGTTGGTATGAAGAAAGAAGGGCAGGATGTTTTCCTGATAGTTCATTTAGTTGTGTGCTCTCGTTTTATAAGCCTTGTATGGATTTTATCATTAAGGGACAAATACTTTATCTCTCAAGTGACAGATTTGTTTCTTTGGACCTAAGACATGAAAATAATGTCTGCTGCCAATTTCAGGAATGTCATCTGTCTGGTATGCAAATGATTAGTGATCAAAGTAACCCAGCAAGAAGAAGAATGAAAGTTATTGGATACTATGTAGCGGCGTCATAATCTTCAGTCCAGTCTTGTCCATCAGATAAGAACTCATTTCAAAGGCATGTTTTGCAGGTTCTTCCATGTTCTTAAGTGTAAATGGAACTGTCATCAAGTATTAATTAAGGTTATCTATGTTTTCCTTTACCACAAAGTGAATTTCTCCTACGGAATAGATTATTTGTTCTCTCACATGGCAGATGGGAGCTTTTTGGGATCTAAGAGCTTTAACCATTTCCCCCTTCCTGACAGAGCCTAATTTTGCAAATCTGACATGTGTCACTTTATGTGGTAATAACTTTGGAATGCTTATACTTATCCAAGCCATTCTGAGACTGTTTTCTCGTGACACATTGTGCTTCATGACAGTGGTAAATTTGAGTCGATATATTTCACCTTTATTTATAAAATAATCCAAAATTGACCCAAAATTTAGAAAAATTACCAATTTTCTAAATTTCTATTTCTCTACTTTTAAAACAAAAAGTGATACCTCATAAAATATTTATTACTTAACATTCCCCATATGTCTGCTTTATGTTGGCATCATTTTGGAAATGTCATTTTAGAAGGCTTAAAATTGTAGAAGCAATTGGTTTTTATTGGTACCATTTTTGAGTACATATGATTTTTTGATCATTCACTATTTCACTTTATGAGGCAAAGTGACCCAAAAATTGGTTGTTGTAGCAAAGTTTTTATTTATTTATTTTTACAGCGTTCACCTGAGGGGTTAGGTCATGTGACATTTTTATAGAGCAGATCATTACGGACGTGGCAATATCTAATATGTATACTTTTTCTTATTTATTTGTTTCACACAATAAAGCATTTTTGAAACAAAAAAAAATTGTGTTTTAGTGTCTCCATAGTCTGAGAGCCATAGCTTTTTTATTTTTTGAAACCATGTCGGCGTTAGTGTTCTACCAACAGTGACCTTTGAAACTGTGGTCCCAGCTCTCTTCATGTCATTGACCAGCTCCTTCCTTGCAGTTCTGGGCTGATTCCTCACCTTTCTTATCATTAGTAGTACCCTATGAGGTGAGATCTTGCATGGAGCCCCAGTCCAAGGGAGACTGACAGTAGTCTTTAGCCTCATTTTCTAACAATTGCTCAAACAGTTGATCTATTTTCACCAAGCTTCTTGGCAATTGCCCCGTAGCCCTTTTCAAGCCTTGTGCAGGTCCACAATTTTGTCTCTGGTGTCTTTTGACAGCTCTTTGGTCTTGCCCATGGTAGTAGTTGGCATCTGATTGACTGTGGGGTGGACAGGTGTCTTTAAAGAACTCAGACAGGTGCTAGTAAGTTAGATTAATGAGTGGAGTAGAGATGGATTGTATGATTTTTACTGAACATAAGTATTTGAACGCCTGAGAAACAGCGAGAATTCATGCTCTCAAAGACCCGTTAGAGTGCCTTTAAAGGGATTATGTCACCTCTTTTTTACCCTATAGAGATGCAGACATGCACGGCTAGATCGCCTCTAGCATGTCTGCAATATACCTGTCCCATATCTCTGAGTGGTTTTATTGAGTGTAAAAAAATGATTTTATATATATGTAAATAAGCCTGGTAAGGGGCCCAAGGGGCTGCACTAACCGTTCCGGAGCCCAGCCACGCCCCCCTTTGAAGGAGCCCAGCACCGCCGTGCATGTCCGCATCTCGATAGGGTAAAAAGAGATTATATAATCCCTTTAAAGGCACAGTAACAGGTCTTTGAGAGCAAGAATTCTCGCTGTTTCTCAGGCGCTCAAATACTTATTATGTTCAGTAAAAATCATGCAATGTGATTTCCTGAAATTTTGTCTCTCAGAATGAGAATGCACCTACAATGTGAATTTCAGACCCCTCCATGATTTCTAAGTGGGAGAACTTGCAAAATCGCAGGGTTCAAATACTTCTGTTCCTCACTGTAGCACCCAAGGACGCGTTCCGGCCAGCCAATCACTGTAATGCCAGTAACCAACATGGCTACAGCATTACAGTAAGTGGCAGCAATTACCTGCACGTTTATTGGCTGCGTAGCAGCCAGCAAACGTGCGGGGAGGAGACTCGAGCATCGCGCTCGAGCACACGCGGTATTCGGCCAAACACTGCGATGTGCCAAGCACAACGCTACATCAGACATTAAGCAGTGATAAAACTAAATGTACACTAAGAAGACAGATAAAAAAAGATCTGCACAGATGTATGGCTTTTATGTAAATTGTTAATTCTCTGACATTAATGTTGATCTTCTGCTATATTGTAAAAGCTCAAAATAGAAGCAAAGCTTTCAGATTTACAATATCTAACACCTCGAATACAAATCCCTGTTTGATAACGTAATTGTGCACATAAATACATATGCAGTGGATGGCATAAAAGGCCAATAAACAGCTCTGTGTAAATGAGAGCCTGAAGTGCTAAATACAGCCCATTGCTTATAATCTGAGAACACACAGACAAGAACATGTCACCATCCTATAACTTTTTGTATCTTACTGTTGCTAGGTACTGCAGTTTAAAAAAAAATCTAATTATGAGTTATGACTGCTTTTGCTTTTTTGTTTAGTTTATTTTTTGTTGCTTTATTTTTATTTTATTAAATATTATACTTTTTTTGCTTTTTCTTTTCAGTTGTATCATGCATGAATCAAACTTAAAATAGTTCTTCATCTGGCAGACACATATTGCATTTTCTACCAGTTCCCATTGTGGGGTTTCGCTCTGGTAGACAGGATTAGCGGACACAGTATAGAGGCAACAACAAGTTCTTTGGATCAAACAGTTCAGTGTTTTATTCACACTTTAGGCAAGTGACAAAACAAGCAGTCATATTCAAACAAAAAGTGTGGTGTTGGTGGTAACTTACACCATGCGGCAATTCTGCCTCAAAGAGCAGAACCGACCTGTTTTCACGTGAAACAGGTAGCAAGCCTTCATCCAGACACAAGGCTCCCAGAACCCAACACAGAGACATGGCTTCTGATCCCAGCTGCCCATATAAGGACAGTCAGATGCTGCCAAAACCCGGACCGGCACTTAAAATCCGGTCCAGTATTTGACCTCACCAGGCGGCAAATCAGCCCAGCAGCACATGCTGGCAGGAAAATACCAGTTTTCCCAGACAAAACCTCTCACTGTGTCACATACCGTCCCTTTGTTCAACCCTGAGGGTGTGAACACACGCCAGACAGTGTACCCAGGATAGGGCATCCGCATTTCCCTGTAACTGGCCTGCCCTGTGTTCCACCGCCTGATCATCCCAGCGAACCATCATTGACTTGTGTCCCTTCAAGAGTCCTATCAAGGGAGCGGCTAGAGTTGCAAAGTGGGGAACAAACCTCATGTAATAGCCCACCATTCCTAGAAATTACTTTTTTTGCCTAGTGGTGACAGGTCGGGGCCAATCCCGTAACGCCTCTATTTTGTTCACTTGGGGTTTGATGACTCCGTGCCCAATGACATACCCCAGGTACTTAGTCTCTTCTAACCCTATCGCACATTTTTTTGGCTTAGTGGTTAGGCCAGCTTTCTGAAGGGAGACCTCTACAGCCTGCACTTTGGGTAGGTGACTTTCCCAGTCGGTACTGTGGCTGACAATATCGTCCAGGTAAGCCGGAGCGTACCGACGATGTGGACGAAGCACAGTGTCTATTAGTCGCTGAAAAGTGGCGGGGGCTGCATGCAGACCAAAGGGTAAGACCTTATATTGATACCAGTACCCTTTTGTGAGGTCCAAAACCAAAAAATACCGGGCTTGTCCTAACCTTTCGATGAGTTCATCCACCCGGGGCATGGGATACGCCTCAAATTTGGAAACCCCGTTAAATTTTTTAAAGTCGTTACAAAACCGCAATGTCCCGTCCGGCTTGGGTATCAATATTATAGGACTGGTTCACTTTCTTTTTGACTCCTCAATGTCGTCTAGCTGCAACATTATCTGCACCTCCTTTGATATGGCCTGTTGCTGAGCCTCGGATACCCGGTATGGTTTTTTATTGGACTTTGCCTGGGGCTCAGTGACACTGTCATGCTGGATTATGGAAGTGCGTCCAGGGAGGTCTGAGAACACATCCGTGTTCCGACTAACAAACTCCCTGGCCTCCTGAGTCTGTTTAGAGGAGAGGCTGTCAGCAATTTTTACTGTGGCAGCCGCCTTTCTTGCATCAGACAAAGGGGCCGGTACCTTTTCTTCTAGAAAACCCAGCCACGGGCTGTCTACTGTACAAGTTTCCCTGTCTTTCCACGGTTTGAGTAAATTCACATGGTAAACCTGCTCCAGCTTTCGCCGCCCTGGCTGGTGTACCTTGCAATTTACATTTACAATTTTCTCAGGTACCTCGTAGGGCCCCTGTCACCTAGCCAGGAACTTACTGTCCACAGTCGGCACCAGATCCAAAACCCAATCACCCACAGTTAAAGATCTGGACCTAAGCCTGCCGATTATATATCCGACTCTGGGCTCGCTGAGCTGCCTACATATGCTCCTTAACAAGAGGCAACACTGTCTCTAGCCGATCTTGCATCTGGGTAACGTACTCAATGACACTTTTGAGTGGGAGTGGGTTGTTGTTCTCATGCCTCTTTGGCCATGTCCAAGAGACCACGAGGGTGTCTACTATATGGCAGTTTGAAGGGCGAGAACCCAGTAGAGGCACGGGGTACCTCTCGCACTTCGAACAAGAGATAAGGCCGAAGCAGGTCCTAGTCCTTCACCATATTTAGCCACCACTCTTTTTAACATTTTTTTTATGTTTAGTTTGCTTTCTACCAGACCGTCCATTTGCGGATGGTAAACGGACGTCTGTAGCTGTTTTATGTGCAGCAACTTACAGAGTTCCCTCATCACCTTGGACATAAAAGGGGTCCCTTGGTCGGTCAGAACCTCTTTAGGTAGTCCTACTCTGGAAAATCTCTCCATTAATTCCTTAGCTATGAGTTTGGCCGAGGTATATCGCAATGGCACCGCCTCCAGGTACCAAGTGGCGTAGTCTAGAATGACTAAGATGGGTTGATGACCTCTGGCGGACTTCGACTACGGAAATGTGGCTGGGGGCTAGTTATCTGGCAGGTTGGGCAAGACTTACAAAACTCTTCCACTTCTTTGAATATGCTGGGCCAGTAAAACCGCTGTAGAATGCGATCCTGAGTATTCTGCAGCCCCAGGTGACCCCCAAGAACGTGTTGGTGGGCTAGATCTAACACAAGCTTGTGATAAGTTTTGGGGACCGCCAATTGTTCAATAGGTTCACCCCGTAGTTGGTCTACCCGATACAACATATTCTCATGAACCACAAAACGGGGAAACACTGACTCTGCCCCAGGTTGTTGTGGTTCACCTTCTACTATTAACACATTTTCCTAGGTGTGGGATAGGTTTGGGTCCCAACGTTGGGCGGTACCAAAATTTTCCACGGAGACATTGAGGTCTGTCAATTCAGGACCCGGCGACAAGTCCTCCACGTCTCCCACCATGACATTTAGCGGGGTTTTCTCCCCCTCTTCAACCGAAGTGGCGGTCACCCCTATTGCTAGACCTTCGGTCTCAGGTTTCCAGGGTTCTGGTCTCCCCCATAAGCCGGGCCGCTCTACCAGTGTTTCCCCTGCCTCATGTGCATGTCATGTCACTCTAATAACAGGCCAAAGTGCCAGGAAGCCTGGGAAGTAGCCATAGTTAGTGTCCATGGGCTCAACCCGATGGGGACAGTCAGTCCTTACATGGCCAGGCTCCTGACACCGCCAGAAGACTATCGGAGCCCGGGCAGGTTTTATCTGCTCAAATCTCCGGGCCTGGGGTGGAGATTTCCGGGGTTTGCCAACCCCCGTCTCGACAGAACCCTCCTTCAGATTCCTGGTAGCTTCATAGTGTTTCACCAGGTCCACCATCTCAAGGGCATTGCCAGGAGACACCTGACCGATCCAGTGCTGGAGAGGGTATGGCAAAGCCTTCCAGAACAAATCGGACAACAGACGATCCAGCATAGCAGTGGGACTCAGCACGTCAGGCTGTAGCCATTTTTGCAAGAGGTGAAGTAAGTTATAATATTGGGGTCTTGCAGGCTCACCCGGGTTGAACCCCCACTGATGCACCCACTGGGCCTGGACCAACACATTTACCCCCAGTCTTGCCAGAATCTCACCCTTGACTTTCTGGTAGTTGGCAGCTTGGTCGTCCGGCAAGTCAAAATACATCCTCTGGGAATCGGATGCCAGGAACGGACCGACAACCTCAGCCCACTGGTCACGGGGTAGCTTTTCCCTGATTATCACTTTCTCGTATATTGGCAGGTAGGTTTCGATGTCGTCTGCAGGGGTCATCTTAGGAACCGTGGCACGGACTGCTTTCCGGGCATTGTGGACACTCAGGGTTGCTCCTGCTGTCTGCAAAGCCATCACGTGTTGTAGCAGCAACTGGTTGTTAGTCTCCTGCTGCTGCTTATTAGCCTCACATTGCTACCCGTTTGTCTGTCGCTGCTGCAGATTAGCCTCCATGAGGGCCTTCACAACATCCTCTATTTTGTCAAGGGGCACTGGTTGTAATACAGCTGGTTTAATGTATGACATACAACCATGCCTGAAAAATGCAGAAGCCCCCCAAAAAAATCTGTGTTCCAGCCCACCTCAATGCTCATGCACGCATCCTCCACCAATTGTGGGGTTTCGCTTTAGTAGATTAGCGGACACAGTGTAGAGGCAACAACAAGTTCTTTGGATCAAACAGTTCAGTATTTTATTCACACTTTAGGCAAGTAACAAAACAGGCAGTCATAATAAAAACAAAAAGCCGTCTTGCGATGTTGGTGGTAATTCACACTATACGGCAATTCTGATAGCAGCACCAACCTGTTTTCACGCCAAACAGGTAACAAGCCTTCATCCAGACACAAGGCTCCCAGATGCCAACCCAGATGCCAACCCAGAGACATGGCTTCTGAGCCCAGCTGCCTATTTAAGGACAGCCAGGTGCTGCCAAAACCCATGGAGGTATTCGACCTTACCTGGCTGTAAATCAGCCCAGCAGCACGTGCTGGGAGGAAAATACCTGTTTTCCCAGACAAACTGTGTCACACCATCCACCTTCTGCCACCCGTACTGTGCTGTGTAAAACATACAATTACCTAATATTCCATGCCCTATTTGTATAAAGGCAGGAGTCCTCCACCAGAGTGTGGAGATGCAACTGGGTCACCTGTGACCACAGAGCCTTTCCCTAGGCAGATACAGAATAAATTATTCTAGGGCTATCCAATAGAGATCAGCAAATCCCTCAAAAATTTGATTTGGGTTTGATTTAGGAGAATCGGTCAACAGCTTCGATTGGGGTCACAGTCGATTGTACCTGAAAATGTCCTGAAAATTTGTGTGTGAGGTCTCCTTGGACTCATACTTTCCTCTCTGGTCTCTCCCTCTTTATTTTTTACTTCAAAGTTCTGGTTGAATTAAATGTGTTTAGAATCATATCTGTACTATCCAACAAGATATATTCTTTCAGAAATTTCCTAGGATATGTAAGACATTTTTTAAAGGGATTTCCCCACATTTGACCTTTATCATCAATCTGAAGGATCGGTGATAAATGTTTAATTGCTTTGGCCCTCACCAATGGGACCTACACTG
Source organism: Bufo gargarizans (assembly GCF_014858855.1). Taxonomy (NCBI): domain Eukaryota; kingdom Metazoa; phylum Chordata; class Amphibia; order Anura; family Bufonidae; genus Bufo; species Bufo gargarizans. The sequence goes on from NC_058086.1 coordinate 182,539,080, forward strand.
ACTGCTAGAACAAGGGTCCTTGAACCCCACCCATTCCTCCTCACTGAAGGACCACAGTAAGGAGCAGCTTGAATTGAGCTAACAGACTGATGAAAGCAGCCAAGCATGACCTCAAATGTCTTTTTCAGGATTTGAGGCAGCTTTAATTTGGAACAGGTGGCCTATTTTATGTTAGAGTTACCAAAAGTCGCACCTTATTGATAAATGTGTTGCAAATATAGACGTCAGATTTAAAAAATGTCCTATAAAACCGATAAAAGGCGTACACCAGCTAGCTAGACTATAACTATTAAAAAGTTAAGTCAGAGTATGGTGATGTAAAAAATATATATTTTTGTTCAAAATTTAGATTTTTTTCCAGTATTAAAACAGAACAAATCCTATACAAATATGGTATCTGTAATCATTCTGACCCAGAGATTAGAGGGGACAGTTCCGTTTTGCTTCATAGGGAATGATGTAGGGACAAAACCCATAAAACTGTGGCGGAATTGCATTTTTTTTCCAGTTCCACCCCAATTTTTATTTTTTTCCCACTTCCCACTATATATGTACGTTCTTTACAGGTTTTTGCCTTCCCAAAGCCAAAGCAGGTCTTTAATCAAGGTAGGGGCGGGCATACTCTCTGCAATCAAGTGGATGAGGTAAGTATACATTTTTTTTTAACCCTGGATTAACCCCCTGAGCACCTTAATGTCAGTCACAGATGCTGCGATCAGCATTGAACGTGGCATCTGAGGAGTTAAATGTGATCACCATTCCCTGTCATTGCACCTGCTCCATACAATGAAAACTATTTGTGATGAAGTATCATAACAAATCAAATTCCTTGACAAAGATCGGCAAAGCTGTCTAATCGAATATTTGAAAAATTCACCCACCTCTAATAACACTGGTGCCTCTCTATTCAACAGTCCATCTATACCACCATGAAAGTCAGTGAATAAAGTATGGTACAGTGTAGAAAAAAAATGTAAAAAATACAAACCCGAACTGCCTCTGCCTTCTTGTGGAACATCTCCTCCATGTCCTTTGCAAGTTTTTTGACAAGTTGGAGTCCATCTATTTCTTCTATGGAGACTTCCTTCTCAAATTCTTTGTATTTCTGAGAGAAAAAATAGAATAAAACATTTCTATAAACTTGTAGTTGCAATAGGTTGAACTAAGAATAATACAGATTATCCACTGTAAAGCAAGATTTTTTTTCTTCCAGATATGTTTAATATTGAGGCTATAGACATCACTGCATATAGTGGGAGAGTAACAAGCTTTCAGCCTTCCATCATATCAAACAAGACATCAGGGATCTACTGTCTATGGTGGACTTTATTACTACAGGGGGCATTAGTAATGCTGAGAGCCATTATAGTGAGCTTTATTACTACTGGGGGACTGTGGAGAATAATATTACTACTATGGATACTAAGGGGGCAATATTACTTTTGAGGCAAAATGGGGACATAATTTCTATTGGTGGCACTGTAGGGGTACTATTTACTTTTGGAAGCACTTTGCTGGGCACCTTGACACAGTATCAGCTTAGCACAATCATTTTTGGGGGACACTATGATTGCAGGGCTGTTACTGTCAGGGGCACTATTTGCTGGGTGCAACCATTTTTGAGGACACTGTGTGGCAATAATTATTTAAGGGGCGCTATGTATGTGGTACTAGTATTTTTAGGGAGACTGTTTCTGCAGTATATTATTTGTTGGCATTGGGGAGCAGAGCGGTCACCGTATTAGGGTGGCAGGATGGGATATTGAGAACCTGGGGAGGATGATGGAAACCAAAGAACCTCAACATGTATGACATAGTCACAGGATATTCCATAAATGTCCCATAAGTGTCGGTCCATTTTATCTAGAGAATGGGGCTTCATTTCACAGCTGCTGGAAATTAAGGTAGCCCAAATGCACACTTTTTACATGGGATACCTCTTTAAGCTTGCAAATGTAGTCTTCTGTCAATACCCACTGGACTCTCAGGAAATAGAACAATGAACACTATTGACACAGATGTACCTTTTACTGTTTTACTTTAATCAAGATTTAAGAGGAGTTAATTAATTTAAAATTCTGAGAAGATAACCAACTTGGCTTTAAACTAATTTACTTCTAACCTGTAGAAAATGGAATGATCCTTGATGTTTGCTGTGAAGAATTGACGTTACAATTAACCACTCATTCAGTCTCACTCCCATCTAAATAATACAATTATACAAGTACGTAAGAGTAAACTACACAAACGTGATCAATAATGGAGTTTGCAGGATTAGAGAAAAATGGCTGATGTTTACTAACATTGCCACACCTGTCCGCAGGTTCAGTGCTGGACACAACCTATTGATAAGTGTGGCACTGTTTCTAGAAGAAAGCAGCCATGTTTTATATACTGTTCAACATCTGTCATTTACAATATATGATTAGAGGGATTATCTTATGATTAATGTAAAAAATTAAAATTAGACATCATTTACTGTAGTACATGACAATCTTTTGTAACAAAGCTAGAACCAGCCCTGGACCTCACATGGATCCAGAAATCTCCCCATTCATTGTCCTAACTGGTCTGCTAGATTTTTTTCAAGCTGGGTGTGTGCCCTGCCTACTTCAGCTCTCTCCCTATCACAGCTCAGGGGATGTGTCCTTTCTCAGCGGGTGCGTCGTTCCTGCAGCAGCTCTCTCCGTCTGTCACAACTTCTTAAAAAAGATCTGTCTGTTTTCAGTTGAAGGATGGAACTGAGCGTGTGTGTCCACCACAGTAATATTACTACGGTAAGACAGAAAAGTAAGGAACAGCAGGTGGCACTATACTAATAGATTTTATTGAATAACTAAGTGGCTATGCTAAATAATTAATTACACGCAATCACAAACATATTCAGAATTAGGTTTGAAAAGTGTAGGATATTTGTTACAAAACCTCTTTGAGATTGCGTCCATTCTTCAACCTAGTGTGGGGATTCGCTCTGGTAGTTAGGATTAGCGGGTGCAGCACTGAGGCAAAGTACAAGTTCTTGGTTCAAAACATCAGTGTTTATTCACATGTGAAAGCAAAACAAAAACGCAAGTTGCTTGGTGATCGTTCACACACATGAAAAGTTCCTATACAAAACAGTCACCTTTTCTCCCGGAGGTTACTTCACACCATGTTGGAAGTTCTGTCTTGTCAAGTCCACAGGCAGGCGTTAGGCAGCCTGTTCGCCCCCTCACAAGGGTCTGAGCACTCCAGCCTGGCTCAAGCTGAGGATCCCAACACAGCCCTCAGATCACAGCACACAGACCTCCTGAGCTTCACTGTCAGACGGAGGTAATCCTCATCACCTGGCAGTGATGGCTGATTTTTATACATGGCAAAACTCGGCCTGGAACATGGGGAGTTATCACCCACCCAGCACTTTGACTACTCCCAGTAAGAGCTGTCCCGGATCAGCTATTACAGCCATGCTAAGTATCAAGGTGTCAAACAGCAACTGCTGCTGACACATAAAAAAACGGCTCTTACTCCACCGAGGCCAGGAACCTCAGTGACACGTACCTATCATCCACAATGATTTCTTGTACATTCTTACACTAGATAAACTTCTAACTGTTTATCTCTCCGGAAGCCTTGACTGCTTTGATATAGCTAAAAGCATGTTCTTACATTTAAGATGCAGAAGTTATAGCTTTCATAGTAATTATTGGTCTTTGTAGATCACAGTCAGACAGTTCTATGATAAATTGAAATTCTGTATCTTAAAACATAACATGAGCAGAACTTGTTGGTGGTCAATTTACTCTTCATTATGGACCAATCATAGCAAACAGTACCAGGTATGAATTGCTCCCATTATGGAAGCACTATATATATATTTTTTCCATTAGCCCCTGAAAAGTAATATGAAATAAAGTGATCAAAAATATGAGCAATATACTGGAGCATTTAAGTTATAATGTTGAATGGAATATTGAAAGGAGTTGTTTTAAAGTTTTAAAGTTATCCCCTATCCATGGATCACTAACGTATCATGGGGGTCAGACTGCTGGGACCTTCATAGATCCTAAGAACAGGGGTCCCATTCCCCCATCCTAATGGAGTGGCGGGTTCTGGCCAAGGGTAATTTTGCTTCTCAGTTATATTTTCGTTGACTCCACAACAACCAGGTGGTCTCTGAGAAGATTACATGCTCCTCAGATTAGAGGAGGAAACCCAATGCTAATGTTTTTCTAGAAGTGTCAATGAATCGGGGTAAAAAAGTTGTACATGGATCATGGCTTTAGCTAAGAGGGTAGAGACAGCCTAGTAGCATTCTATGCAATACTTGGACAAGATCCAATGGAGGCTGGAGATGGACGGGTCTAGTCACATGTTCCCCTTTACAGTGCAGTTTACAGTACTTGCAGGAAAATTGTGATAAGGTGGCCAATCCGTTTAAGCCTTCACAATGGTATGGTCATGTTGTTTGGCAGCAGCGTAGTAATAGGAGATGTAGAAGAAGCATTACCACAAATGTAGAGGAAGTTTTGTAACAGATTTTGCATTAGGGCAGAGGAGCTTCAAATTATTCTGCTGCTCTTCAAAGCATAAATGTCTTCTCCAGGTTAAGATGTCATTCTAGATGCCAAATAAGTTAGCTTTATCCTGGCCGTGTTTGCCACAAGTACTGTACTTGATTAATAAAGTAAGCATCATATGACATAAAAAAGACTCAGTCTAGTATGATCTTCCTCTGAAGATCTTACATGATGTGGGAGAAAAAAATATCATAGGTTTTATGATCCTAAAATGTTTCATTTAAGACCCCCAAATCCTCAGTTCATCTGCATTTCACTGTCATTATGTCGGTAAAATTGCAATGGCTCGTCACTGGTTTTGTGATCCATTACAAACTGGGAATGCAATCAGTGAACAATGTAGCTAAATTGCAAAGCCTGCCTGTCATACAAGAGTCTGCAAGTTTAACTGAAGATTAAATATATGTATATCTCTGTGGCAGAGAACTAGGGAAAAAGCTAGAAGACACCAGACAGCATCTATAGGGCTTACATCGAGCAGCAAGAACATGAAAACCACCTTTCTAATATTGTGTACAGTACTGCATGACTACACAGTTCCATACCCAGCAAGCAGTGATGCCATGTGTGTTCTGACACAATTACTGAAAACTTTCTCAGCAACTTGTACTATAGTAGCTCTTCTGAGCGATCGGACCAGGTGGGTTAACCTTCATTCCGCCATCAATGAACCTTGGGCTCCTTGACCCTGTCACCAGTTCACTGGTTTTCTCTTCTCGGACCACGTTTGTTAGGTATTAATCAATGTATACCAGAAAGATCATAAAAGACCAGCCATTTTTGAGATTCCCCCACCGAGTCTTTTAGCCATCACAATTTTGTCCTTATCAGTCACTCTGATCATTAGGCCCCTTTCACACGGGCGAGTTTTCCGTGCGGGTGCGATGCGTGAGGTGAACGTATTGCACCCGCACTGAATCCGGACCCATTCACTTCTATGGGGCTGTGCACACGAGCGGTGATTTTCACGCATCACTTGTGCGTTGAGTGAAAATCGCAGCATGCTCTATATTGTCCGATTTTCACGCGACACAGGCCCCATAGAAGTGAATGGGAAGCGTGAAAATCGCATAGCATCCGCAAGCAAGTACGGATGCGGTGCGATTTTCACGCACGGTTGCTAGGAGATGATCGGTATGGAGACCCGATCATTATTATTTTCCCTTATAACATGGTTATAAGGGAAAATAATAGCATTCTGAATACAGAATGCATAGTAAAACAGCGCTAGAGGGGTTAAAAATAAAATAAAAAATAATTTAACTCACCTTAGTCCACTTGATCGCGAAGCCGGCATCTCCTTCTGTCTCCTCTGCGCTGAACAGGACCTGGGGTGAGCTGCTGCATTAAATACCGGTTAAAGACCTTTGATGACGTCACTCCGGTCATCACATGGTCTTTTACCATGGTGAATCACCATGGTAAAAGATCATGTGACGTACCATGTGATGACCGGAGTGACGTCATCAAAGGTCCTTAACCGGTATTTTATGCAGCAGCTCACCCCAGGTCCTGTTCAGCGCAGAGGAGACACAAGGAGATGCCGGCTTCGCGATCAAGTGGACTAAGGTGAGTTAAATTATTTTTTATTTTATTTTTAACCCCTCTAGCGCTGTTTTACTATGCATTCTGTATTCAGAATGCTATTATTTTCCGTTATAACCATGTTATAAGGGAAAATAATACAATCTTCAGAACATCAATCCCAAGCCCGAACTTCTATGAAGAAGTTCGGGTTTGGGTACCAAACATGCGCGATTTTTCTCACGCGAGTGCAACGCATGACAATGTTTTGCACTCGCGCGGAAAAATCGCGCATTTTCCCGCAACGCACCCGGCTCTTATCCGGGCAAAAAAACTGACGCCCGTGTGAAAGAGGCCTTAAGGTGCTTTTGCACACCCAGATGAGCAGCAGATTGTTGGGAAGGAAGCATCCTTTCCGACATTCGTCTGCTCGCTCAGTGGAGGTGAAGCTCTGCATTTACATGCAGCGATCACCTCCACAGTATGAGAATAAGGAATCACTATTGTGATCCCTCATCGTATGTTGTTCAGCAGCATTGTTTCTGGGCAGAAGATCACTGTTTAGACACCATGATTTGCTGCCCAGAAACGATAACTCATCTGCCTGCACGAATGTCAGTTTCACCTGATGAAAGAGCAGATGATCTGCTGCACCTTCACAAAGGCAGATTGTCGGGAACGAGCGTTTACAGCAGGATCTGCCCGATAATCTACACATGTAAACTTATCAACTTCAAGAACTGACTCGTCACTTGCTGCCTAATTGTAACAAGATAATCACTTTCATTCACTTCACCTGTCAGTGGCTGATCAGTGTATATGACCAAAAAGAATAAAAAGTCACACCACAGAAAAGTGTTATTCACTATGTCTAAATACATTTCTAGTTCTTTGAACAGTCGGCATTGGGATCCAAACCAAAAGCAACAATTTAGGTAGACAATGCTTTCATTGTAGACAGAATTTTAGAGTGGCACAAGCAATCTTGGAAAGGGATGGAAGGAGGAACCATAGCAAAGACTAAGTAAAGACTTGTATGCATTCTGCATTACTACAGCCCCCATTACAACAGTCTGTCCCGTCCGTCCTCTCTGTACTTCATGTCTCCTCATGGACTCCATTCCTACAGAGATTCAGCTGAAGATATAATCAGCTGTATTCAGGATCATATTCCCTGACAAGTAGGAGAGGAGCATGAGGCAGCTCTGTAGCTCAGTGTTCTGAAGTAACTTGTCCTCCTGTGCGATTAGGACAGGTTTTGTTTGTATGAATAGGACGGCAGCCATCTTATTTCTCCTAATGATTATTATTATAACTAATGAAATGTATTTGGGAATATATTTATAATAAAGTAATATATAAGTATTTTATTTTTCTTCACTCTTGGAGAACCACTTTAAGTATGCATGCTGCACATGAGGGAGTTGGGAAGGATAGCTAACACCCCAGGGAGCATCATCTAAATTCTATGACTAATAATGGGTGGGGGGCACTAAAGTGGCTAGGGCAGCATGAACTAAATATGGCCCTGTCTTTAAGTACACCCTTGTAGATACTTTGCTTGCATTGATGTTTTATAAACTCCACCTGCAATAGAAAACCATGAGAGACTATACATTTCTGCAGATTTTGACAGTGTTCTTGCCAGTTAACAATGTATTACACTGTATTCTCGGTGCAATTATAATCCTAATTGTCTGCATTACAATGCTGTCTCTGTCTTCTCATTATCTTACTGCCGAACCTTTCCCTAAAGGAGCCTTAGAATAATCAACAGTACACATGAATATGCACGGGCTGGTCTTTAATGAGACAATGGTGGAAATGATCATTATATTTAGTAGTAAGTATAATGTTACTGTACCTACAGAGAATCTAAAGACTGCGATCACAGTCACACTGTATTACCATGATATAATATATCTTTAGAGGTTGCCCAGGGGTATTTTTGTACCTGCATTACTCACAGAGTGAAGTACTAATGCAGAATCCATGGCACTAGACATGTAGATTATCCAACAGTCTGGATTTTGACATTAACATCACATAGACATGCTCCCGCTCCTCCATTTACCCTGCCCAGCGGTCCTGACCTGGCTCCCTCTGTCCAGCCCCGCTGGAGCCGCTCTGTTACTCCACAAAGGCTGAGGCCTGCTTGCCAGCAAAATCTCTCTACCTCTGCCTTCATGTTGAGCGCACTGCCTCCAGCTCTTTAAAGGGCCAGAGCACATCCTAATCTTCACTAGTGGTGAGCGGCATAGGCGATATCCGTTTTCGCGATATTTTGCTAATTTTTTTGCATAATATTTGCAATAAATTTGTGAATTTTAGAATTCGTGATATCCAGTCATTATTTTTGCGATTGCGCAATGCGGCACTAATGATGAGCATATTTTTTGCACAATACGTGCAAACTTCACATTTTATCAGGTCTGAGTAGATATTACTGATTGGTGCACTAAGTATTGTTGTGACATCACAGCACTATGTCTGTAGCATGTATGTATGGACAGCAGAACCTATCACACTGCCTAACAAGCAAGAAGGGAGGTTACTGATGAAAAGAAAATCTAGTATATTCGTGATTACGAATATATAGCACTATATTCTACATCTTCGCAAATTCTCGAGGTGCCGATAAAAATGTGTGATTAGAATATTTGCTATCAACACTAATCTTCACCAGCCAATGGGGTATTTCAGGCACCTTGACCTACAGTCACACTCTGCCGGCCTTCACCTTGGTCTGTCCCTAACATCAATCTTGCCTGACCCCTTGGTGCTCTACACCAGTGTCCCTGTTAACCACATAAAGACTACTCCAGAAGTTCACAGCCTGGTGGATCCCCTGCAGCAAAATACAGATCCCTGTATAGTGGTTAAAAGGTGAAAACCAGGGAACCTGCCAGAATTGAGCTCTTAGGTCTAGCCCAAAGTTAAACCAGTTGGTTAACTCAGTGGTTCTACACCCACTGCCATAACAGACATGGAGAAGGCTCGATAAATATACTTAATGGGTAAGGCTACTGCTGATAATTATGGGTTAAGAGAATACATTTTGTGTAGAATTTTGTAAAATAAAGTCCCTTATCTGTGGCCTCTAAGGTAATCTCACGTGCCATGGATGAGGGCCATGTACAGTAACAGTATAGGGGACCATAGAGCAAGCTTCATATGGAAAGATCAATACACATAACTCAGCCTTATCACCCAATGCTGCAGCTCTCTGTCATTTTCATAGCATCTTTCAGAAAATAGAGCTTGCCGTGGCAATTGAAGGGTAGAACTGAGCATGTGTGACCACCTTGGAAAAGCACAAACAGCAGGTGGCGCTATACAGATACATTTTATTGAATAACTCAGTGACTATACTACATTTTTAATTACATGCAATTCCAAAAGTATTCATATCCAGGTGCTGCTTTGAAAAATGTAGACTATCTTCATGGGATAACCCCTTTAATTACCCAAAGTTGGCCAATACAAAGCAACTTTATAAATAGGAGAGTAATTTGAGGACTGGGCAGAAGTTACTTTCATTGTGTGAATGGCTTTCAGGACCACCTTTAGAAATATCGGGGCTCCATATGACCAAGTAGTCAGGGCCTCAAGCTCCCTATTAGCCGTCCCATGTTCTACCCTATAGTACTCATTTGCTTGTCACAGTGACCTAATGAATGTAATATTGGGGATCATAATACAATCTTTATTCAGCCTCTGAGGGCCATATCATATATTTGGTGGATCTATGGGGGAGTCAAAACAGAATGTTAACTGGGGTCTATAGATTTATAGTGATGTAAAATGAAGGGCATCAAGTTGAGACCCAAATTTGCCCATTGCTACCGTCTAAATAGGACCTAGGAAACATTATAACTCCTATACAGGCAGTAGGAGGTTGGTGGCTGCCAAGGGGATAGTTTGGGTCATTTATTCCCCTGTGACCCTGCGAGGAATATTACCTGGTGTGTCTGGGTTGTTGGGGTGCCATTGTTTTACTGAACAGGAGGATATTCACGTCGATATTGCATTTTTAATAATATCCCCTATACACATACCTCCAGTTCTCATGCCTCTCTGCTATTTTCTGATACAAACAATTAAAGGAAGCATAAAGAATTTCATAAAGAAGAAGAAAGGGATAAAATGCTTTTACTGCTACTTAATTGCCTATAAAATGTTTACATTTCTTTGCCTGCATTGAAAATGTCTGTTCAAGAAGAGCATAAAGATTGAATCAATTCTTTCCCCTCCAGCGTTTCACTTTTGATATGGAAAGTAAAGTTCGCCAGTAATTATGTGTTCTTGCATAGCAAGACCACATATTGTTATCTCACATATATATTATTATTATTCTTCTTATTCTTATTATAGCCAAATTTGCCACCCTAACTCCTCCCACAGTTTTTACACTACATAGACAAAAATTTACCAAAACGTGCAGATTGTACCCGATCGGATTGCTATTACTTTGTGGAGCGATCCCACCCCCGGGGCCCCCGTGGCGGGCCCCGGAAGCCCCCTTTTTTCCCATAGACTTTGACAGGGTAAATTTTCAAATCGCTCCCACTCGCCAGGCTTTGAGGCTAAAGTCACCAAACTTGGGTCACTTAGTCATGGAGTCAACCCGAAAATTTTGGGCACATTTCGGGGACCCCAAAAAGTGGGCGGGGCCATACAGAACCAATCAAAATCTCCCCATTGACTTTAATGAGAACTTCAAATTGCTACTCCTCCCACATTTTTAGGAGTACAAATTCCAGACTTTGCAGACTTGGTCGGCACCCACCCGAGTACCTTGCTTTTGCTTTGTTACCCGATCCCACCCTCCGGGCCCCTGGGACAGGGCCCCCAAAATCCATGTTTTTCCCATTGACTTTGACAGGGACAATTTTCAAATCGCTCCCAGTCGCACAGATTTTAAACTAAAGTCACCAAACTTGGGTCACTTAGTCATGGGGTCAACGCGCAATTTGTTAGCACATTTCGGAGACCCGAAAATGTGGGCGGGGCCACACAGAACCAATCAAATTCTCCCCATTGACTACAATGAGACGTTCAAATTGCTACTCCTCCCACAGATTTAGGAGTATAAATACCGAACTTTGCACTCTTGGTCGGCACATACCCGAGTATCTTGCTTGTGCTTTGTTAACCGATCCCACCCTCCGGGCCCCTGGGGCGGGCCCCCGAAAACCTCTTTTTTTCTCCCATAGAGTTTTATTGGAAAAATGCAAATGTTTGTCACTCATACAGCTTCGGAGTGAAACTCACCAAACTTGGGTCACTCAGTCATGGGGTCAACCTGAAAATTTCGGTCACATTTTGGGGACATTAAAAAGTGGGCGGAGCTACAAACAACCAGATTTTCCCTATTGACTTCAATAAGAAACCTTTAAATTGCTGTCATTCTCACAGTATTTAAGCCAGAATACCCAAACTTGGCACCGTAGGTCATTGGGTGACTGGATTCAAAAAATAATGAAAAAGTGGGCGGAGTCTACAACGGCCAATCAAATTTCAGCCATTTGTTTAAATGGGAAAAATTCTAACTGCCGCTGCTCTTAGACTGTTAATGGCAGGTTTCCCAAACTTGGTACAGTTGGACAATTTAGGATTAGGATTAAAATTTTGAAAAGTGGGCGGGCCCAAAAACAACCAATCAGATTTCTTTCATTGATTTCAATATGGAAAAAAAAAAATTCAGAAAATTGAAAAATGCTGCCATGATTGATGTCAGGGGCTTCAAATCGCTGAAATCAGGTGATAGATTACTTTGGATTCAAAAAATTTAAAAGTGGGCGGAGCCAACAACAACAAATCAGATTTTCCCTATTAACTTTAATGAGAAACCTTTAAATTGCTGTCATTCTCACAGTATTTAAGCCAGAATACCCAAACTTGGCACCGTAGGTCATTGGGTGACTGGATTCAAAAATTTATTAAAAAGTGGGCGGAGTCTACAACGGCCAATCAAATTTCAGCCATTTATTTCAATGGGGAAATTTAAAACTGCCGCTGATCTTACACTGTTAATGGCAGGATCCCCAAACTTGGCACAGTTGGACAATTTAGGATTAGGATTAAAATTCAGAAAAGTGGGCGGGGCCAAAAACAACCAATCAGATTTTTCCTTTTGACTTCAATAAGAAACCTTTAAACAGCTGTCATTCTCACAGAATTTAAGCCACAGCACCCAAACTCGGCAGGGTGGGTCAGTGTGAGACAAAGGTCAACATTTATAAAAGTGGGCGGAGTCTACACTCCACCCAGTTACTCCGCCCACTCCAGTTGTAAGCTACTGGTGGAGGCAAGAACACATCACACAATTTCCCCAGAAATTGTACCTTTTCTAGTTCTTCTTATTCTTATTATAGCCAAATTTGCCACCCTAACTCCTCCCACAGTTTTTACACTACATAGACAAAAATTTACCAAAACGTGCAGATTGTGCCCGATCGGATTGCTATTACTTTGTGGAGCGATCCCACCCCCGGGGCCCCCGTGGCGGGCCCCGGAAGCCCCCTTTTTTCCCATAGACTTTGACAGGGTAAATTTTCAAATCGCTCCCACTCGCCAGGCTTTGACGCTAAAGTCACCAAACTTGGGTCACTTAGTCATGGAGTCAACCCGAAAACTTTGGGCACATTTCGGGGACCCCAAAAAGTGGGCGGGGCCACACAGAACCAATCAAAATCTCCCCATTGATTTTAATGAGACCTTCAAATTGCTACTTCTCCCACATTTTTAGGAGTACAAATTCCAAACTTTGCAGACTTGGTCGGCACCCACCCGAGTACCTTGCTTTTGCTTTGTTACCCGATCCCACCCTCCGGGCCCCTGGGACAGGGCCCCCAAAATCCACGTTTTTCCCATTGACTTTGACAGGGACAATTTTCAAATCTCTCCCAGTCGCACAGATTTTAAACTAAAGTCACCAAACTTGGGTCACTTAGTCATGGGGTCAACCTGAAAATTTCTGTCACATTTTGGGGGACATTAAAAAGTGGGCGGAGCTACAAACCACCAATCAGATTTTCCCTATTGACTTCAATGAGAAACTTTTAAATTGCTGTCATTCTCACAGTATTTAAGCCAGAATACCCAAACTAGGCACCGTAGGTCATTGGGTGACTGGGGTCAAAAAAAATTAAAAAGTGGGCGGGGTCTACAACGGCCAATCAAATTTCAGCCATTTGTTTAAATGGGAAAAATTCAAACTGCCGCTGCTCTTAGACTGTTAATGGCAGGGTTCCCGAAACTTGGCACAGTTGGTCACTGGAGGACTGTGCCAATGTATATCTCATTTTGGGGATGCTAAAAAGTGGGCGGAGCCACAAACAACCAATCAGATTTTCCCTATTGACTTCAATAAGAAACCTTTAAACAGCTGTCATTCTCACAGCACCCAAACTCGGCAGGGTGGGTCAGTGTGAGACAAAGGTCAAAATTTATAAAAGTGGGCGGAGTCTACACTCCACCCAGTTACTCCGCCCACTCCAGTTGTAAGCTACTGGTGGAGGCAAGAACACATCACACAATTTCCCCAGAAATTGTACCTTTTCTAGTTCTGTTTTACAGCGCAAAGAATTGAACTGAAAAAAAAAAACATCTACAAAGGAATAAAAATGGAAGAGAAAAATATTGGGGATTTTAAGGAATATATCCGATTATGGTGTGAATAAGGACACATAAAGATTGCTCTATTGCTCTATAGGTATACAGGGCCGTCTTTAATATTGATTGGACCTTGGGCAAAAATTTACTTGAGCCCCCTGGATCCCGCCTTCCCACACCTTAGCAGGCAATCACGCCCTCCACCACAACACACACATAAAATCCACACATCTGGTAGAGTCCAGTGAATGACTGTAAATACTTCCAGTTCTGAAGGCTCCAGTGGCTCAGGATCAGTGTTCTGGGCAGCTAGGCTCAGGCTGGAAGTGGGCACCGCTCTGCAGGAAGGAGACCGGGGCTTGGGTCACCCTAGTGTTACAGTGCACCCCAGCACCCCACAGTATGCAGTATAACACCCTATAGTATAGAGCACCCCACAGTATGCAGTATAGCACCCTATAGTATACAGCACCACACAGTATATAGTAGAGCAGTATAGCAGCCCACAGTATACAGCACCCCACAGTATACAACACCTCACAGTATACAGCACCCCAAACAATACAAGATACAGCCCCCCACACTATACAGTACAGAAGTATAGCACTCCACACTATACCGCACCCTCAGTATACATTATACAGACCCCCACAGTATACAGTACAGCAGTATAGCCCCCCCACTATACAGGCCCCCACACTATACAGCCCCCCACACAGTATACAGCCCCCCCACAGTATACAGCCCCCACACAGTATACAGGCCCCCACACAGTATACAGCCCCCACACAGTATACAGTCCCACACAGTATACAGGGAGTGCAGAATTATTAGGCAAATGAGTATTTTGACCACATCATCCTCTTTATGCATGTTGTCTTACTCCAAGCTGTATAGGCTCGAAAGCCTACTACCAATTAAGCATATTAGGTGATGTGCATCTCTGTAATGAGAAGGGGTGTGGTCTAATGACATCAACACCCTATATCAGGTGTGCATAATTATTAGGCAACTTCCTTTCCTTTGGCAAAATCGGTCAAAAGAAGGACTTGACAGGCTCAGAAAAGTCAAAAATAGTGAGATATCTTGCAGAGGGATGCAGCACTCTTAAAATTGCAAAGCTTCTGAAGCGTGATCATCGAACAATCAAGCGTTTCATTCAAAATAGTCAACAGGGTCGCAAGAAGCGTGTGGAAAAACCAAGGCGCAAAATAACTGCCCATGAACTGAGAAAAGTCAAGCGTGCAGCTGCCAAGATGCCACTTGCCACCAGTTTGGCCATATTTCAGAGCTGCAACACAAAAGCACAAGGTGTGCAATACTCAGAGACATGGCCAAGGTAAGAAAGGCTGAAAGACGACCACCACTGAACAAGACACACAAGCTGAAACGTCAAGACTGGCCAAAGAAATATCTCAAGACTGATTTTTCTAAGGTTTTATGGACTGATGAAATGAGAGTGAGTCTTGATGGGCCAGATGGATGGGCCCGTGGCTGGATGGTAAAGGGCAGAGAGCTCCAGTCCGACTCAGACGCCAGCAAGGTGGAAGTGGAGTACTGGTTTGGGCTGGTATCATCAAAGATGAGCTTGTGGGGCCTTTTCGGGTTGAGGATGGAGTCAAGCTTAACTCCCAGTCCTACTGCCAGTTTCTGGAAGACACCTTCTTCAAGCAGTGGTACAGGAAGAAGTCTGCATCCTTCAAGAAAAACATGATTTTCATGCAGGACAATGCTCCATCACACGCGTCCAAGTACTCCACAGCGTGGCTGGCAAGAAAGGGTATAAAAGAAGAAAATCTAATGACATGGCCTCCTTGTTCACCTGATCTGAACCCCATTGAGAACCTGTGGTCCATCATCAAATGTGAGATTTACAAGGAGGGAAAACAGTACACCTCTCTGAACAGTGTCTGGGAGGCTGTGGTTGCTGCTGCACGCAATGTTGATGGTGAACAGATCAAAACACTGACAGAATCCATGGATGGCAGGCTTTTGAGTGTCCTTGCAAAGAAAGGTGGCTATATTGGTCACTGATTTGTTTTTGTTTTGTTTTTGAATGTCAGAAATGTATATTTGTGAATGTTGAGATGTTATATTGGTTTCACTGGTAAAAATAAATAATTGAAATGGGTATATATTTGTTTTTTGTTAAGTTGCCTAATAATTATGCACAGTAATAGTCACCTGCACACACAGATATCCCCCTAAAATAGCTAAAACTAAAAACAAACTAAAAACTACTTCCAAAAATATTCAGCTTTGATATTAATGAGTTTTTTGGGTTCATTGAGAACATGGTTGTTTTTCAATAATAAAATTAATCCTCCAAAATACAACTTGCCTAATAATTCTGCACTCCCTGTACAGCCTCCCGCAGTATACAGCACCCCACTATACAGTAGTTTACAGTATATTAACATAACAGCCCCTGTCACCTTTTTCTGATGTAATCTTCACACAAAAAAGCTCCACAGTTAACTTCTGCAACACTCCACAGGACCTGTGATGACCTCATAGCCATGTGACCAGTAATTGCTAGGTTACTGGTCACATGGTGATGATGTCATTAAGGTCCTAAATCACAACTTTAAAACAGTACGATCATGATGCCTGGACTCCTGGTAGAGCTGACAGCCTGACACCTGGGGCAGTGGCAAGCAGGGCTCAAGAGGCAGCTGCCCCTTTTGCCCCTTGGTAAAGACGGCCCTGTAGGTATAGCTTAAAGGGGTTGTCTCACTTCAGCAACTGGCATTTATCATGGCGCTTTTTCCTATTGTGTGGAAGCACGGTCACCGCTGCTGGATTACAGGGTGGTCGAAACCATGGATATGAGCAGTGTATAATGTGACGGAAAAATGAATCCAGCCAGCATAGGAAGCAATATGGACAACCACAATTCATTAGTAAGTGCTTTGTATTAACCTTGTCTACATGATAAATGTAATTTTCTGAAGTGAGACAACCCCTTTAAAGGGGTATTCCAGGATTTCACTATCATACAAATTAAGAGAGCTGTGTAGTTCCAGTGCCAAGTTCCGGGGCCGGAACTACTCTGAAACTGTTGTCGGATCACCGCTGATCTGATATTGATGGCCTGTCCTAAGAATAGGCTATAATTAAAATCCTGGAATAAATACCCCTTTAAAGTCCTTCAAAAAGCAGGGCCCTTAAAGCAAATGGCATTTATCATGTAGAGAAAGTTAATGCAAGGCACTTACTAATGTATTGTTATTGTCCATATTGCCTCCTTTGCTGGCTTGATTCATTTTTCCATCTCATTATACACTGCTCGTATCCAGGGGTTATGACCAGATCCGAGGTGGCCAGGATGGGAGCTGCCACGCATGCCTGTCTATGCCAGTTTTCCACAGTCTCAGCCACCAGAAAGGTCGGTGCTTTTTCCTATAGTGTGCAAGCACGACCACTGCTGCTGGATTGCAGGGTAGTTGTAACCCCTGGATACGAGCAGTGTATATTGTGATGGAAAAAATGAATCCAACCAGCAAAGGAAGCAACATGGACAATCACAATACATTAGTAAGTGCTTTGTATTAACTTTCTCTACATGATAAATGCCATTTGCTGTGGTAAGACAACCCCTTTACTTGTCACATGCCACTTAGAGTACTGATTTTCTCTAATGTTGTAGAAGAGCCATTGGGCCTCCAAGGCCTCGATTCTACCATAACTTATGGATCCCCTATAATTTCAATTCTGTCAGCTCTCTTCTCAAGTGAGCACCAACCAGGTCAATAATACAACCATCTTCATCTGTTCAGAATTGAAAATGAACAAAACGGGCGCCGTATCAGTTTTTGTTTTTTTTGGGTCTGTGCACCATTGACTTACAGGTGAAAAATTACAATACCGTGCAAAAGTCCATTTATTTCAGTAATGCAACTTAAAAGGAATTGCACTAATGCAGCTTAAAACTTGAATTGTGTGAAAAGGTTCAATATTCTAGCCTCAGATTGTCGCACTCTAGTCAGCTAATTAACCCATACCCCTGAGCAAAGGGGACCTCAAAATTGTGACTTTGGGGTTTCATAAACTGTAAGCCATAATCATCCAAATTATAACAAATAAAGGCTTGGAATATCTCGCTTTGCATGTAATGAGTCTCATATGTTAGTTTCACCTTTTAAGTTGTATTACTGAAATAAATGAACTTTTGCACAATATTCAAGTTTTTCTAGTTTCACCCGTAGATTGTGTTTCATGCCGGATCCATCTTGATCTGTATCCCATGACGCACACAAAAACACTGCTTGCAGCGGTTTTATGTCCGGCATGGGAACACAATGCATTCTGGTGAACTCTGTTCTGGTTTGTTCAGTTTTGTCCCCATTGACATTGAATGGGGACAAAACTTGAAGCATTTTCCTACCGGTTTTGAGATTCTCTAATGGATCTCAAAACCGGAAAGGAAAACGCAGATGTGAAAGCAGCCTTATTACATGGGTTTGCTATGGTTTTTTCTTTGATACATTGTATCAGTGATTACAAAAGTGAGATACATTTTGTAGAAACAGATCCATGTTCAGTACACATGAGAGATAGGCACATTGTAGCATCAAATCTCAGGATGTTCCTGCAATTTTCAATACGAGAGTTATTAAATCAAGGAATATTTGTTACTTCTAGCAAGTGTCTACTAATGATAAGATAATTCCGGTGCATAAAAGTACAGGTGCAGGGAAATCTTCACATTCATTTGCCAAAGCAATCATGACCCAATTATGACAGATGCCTGTTCAGTTTTACTCTTGGAAAAGGGAAGCAGACCTTCACACAATTCAAAGAACCTGTGAAATCTGGTCCAGCAGATGTTACATGCGTCTTAGATAACCCGGCAATCGCTCTGCATTAGCAGCATAAAAGTGGGCGCAATGAGCTTTGCTCTTTCAACCTTATAACAGTTTTCATTTACTCGGATAACAAAGTATCAGTTCTCCTCTTTGACAAGTAAATGTCAGCTTAGTGCAAGTTAAATGACAAACACCTCGAGATTGAAAAAAAATATATATCTGCATCTTATTCCCAACATAATAAGGGTGGGTTCACACTAGCGTTAGGGATTCCGTTACGGCTTTCCTTATAACGGAAAATAACGGAATCCATAAGACGGAAGGACGGATCCGTTCATCTGCCCATAGACTTGTATTATGACGGAATGCAAAACCGAAGACTTTAAAAGGCATTCCGTTTTGCTCCGTCCTAATAGAAGTCTATGGGAAAGCATAACGGATCCGTCTGGGTCGACAGGACTTTGCTTCCCGTCTTGCATAACGGGACCCAGACAGATCCGTTTTGATTCCCATAGACTTTTATTAGGACGGAGAGCAAATGGAATGCCTTCTAAAGGCTTCCGTTTTGCATTCCATCATAATACAAGTCTATGGGCAGATGAACGGATCCGTCCTTCCGTCTTATGGATTCCGTTATTTTTCGTTATAACCATGTTATAACGGAAAGCCGTAACGGAATCCCTAACGCTAGTTTGAACCCACGTTAATAGAGGTCTCAGTACAGAGATCAAACCTAGTGCAAAAAATTTCCAAATCATCAGGGGCGTAACTTGAAATGCCAGGACCCTCATGCAAATTTGTAACAAGGTCCTGCACCTAAATGTGCTATTCTGGTGTCTTCTAACGGGGCAGATAAATCTTTGGGCTCAGTACCGCAAAGACGTATCTGGTCTGGATCTAACTGATACCTCAGCACCCCTATAACTATGCCCCTGCCAGGGGTGGACTGGGAACTTAAAGTAGCCCTGGAAAAAAAAAAAACTAAAAGTGACCCCATGTTGTAGGTGGATCCAAATTTGCAGAAGGTAGGACAACAGAAGTAGGCGAGGCCAACAGTACCATAGTGCAGAATAAAATACCACAGGGCACCACAATATTCAAGAATTCGTGATCTCGTCATTATTTTTTTGATTGCGAAAATTGGCAATTGGAAAATTCACAATAAAAATTTGCAATACAAAAATTCGCGATCAACACTACTCCTAAAGTCAAAGACATTGCAGCCTTCTCATTGGCCCGCAAGCAAGAATCAGTGAGGGATCATGGGTACTGATGAAAAAAAATCTAGAATATTCGCGATTACGAAGATATAGCACTACAGGTCCTTCTCAAAAAATTAGCATCTTGTGATAAAGTTCATTATTTTCTGTAATGTACTGATAAACATTAGACTTTCATATATTTTAGATTCATTACACACCAACTGAAGTAGTTCAAGCCTTTTATTGTTTTAATATTGATGATTTTGGCATACAGCTCATGAAAACCCAAAATTCCTATCTCAAAAAATTAGCATATCATGAAAAGGTTCTCTAAACGAGCTATTAACCTAATCATCTGAATCAACTAATTAACTCTAAACACCTGCAAAAGATTCCTGAGGCTTTTAAAAACTCCCAGCCTGGTTCATTACTGAAAACCGCAATCATGGGTAAGACTGCCGACCTGACTGCTGTCCAGAAGGCCATCATTGACAGCCTCAAGCAAGAGGGTAAGACACAGAAAGAAATTTCTGAACGAATAGGCTGTTCCCAGAGTGCTGTATCAAGGCACCTCAGTGGGAAGTCTGTGGGAAGGAAAAAGTGTGGCAGAAAACGCTGCACAACGAGAAGAGGTGACCGGACCCTGAGGAAGATTGTGGAGAAGGACCGATTCCAGACCTTGGGGGACCTGCGGAAGCAGTGGACTGAGTCTGGAGTAGAAACATCGAGAGCCACCGTGTACAGGCGTGTGCAGGAAATGGGCTACAGGTGCCGCATTCCCCAGGTCAAGCCACTTTTGAACCAGAAACAGCGGCAGAAGCGCCTGACCTGGGCTACAGAGAAGCAGCACTGGACTGTTGCATGTCATTCGGAAATCAAGGTGCCAGAGTCTGGAGGAAGACTGGGGAGAGGGAAATGCCAAAATGCCTGAAGTCCAGTGTCAAGTACCCACAGTCAGTGATGGTCTGGGGTGCCATGTCAGCTGCTGGTGTTGGTCCACTGTGTTTTATCAAGGGCAGGGTCAATGCAGCTAGCTATCAGGAGATTTTGGAGCACTTCATGCTTCCATCTGCTGAAAAGCTTTATGGAGATGAAGATTTCATTTTTCAGCACGACCTGGCACCTGCTCACAGTGCCAAAACCACTGGTAAATGGTTTACTGACCATGGTATTACTGTGCTCACTTGGCCTGCCAACTCTCCTGACCTGAACCCCATAGAGAATCTGTGGGATATTGGGAAGAGAAAGTTGAGAGACGCAAGACCCAACACTCTGGATGAGCTTAAGGCCGCTATCGAAGCATCCTGGGCCTCCATAACACCTCAGCAGTGCCACAGGCTGATTGCCTCCATGCCACGCCGCATTGAAGCAGTCATTTCTGCAAAAGGATTCCCGACCAAGTATTGAGTGCATAACTGAACATAATTATTTAAAGGTTGACTTTTTTTGTATTAAAAACACTTTTCTTTTATTGGTCGGATGAAATATGCTAATTTTTTGAGATAGGAAATTTGGGTTTTCATGAGCTGTATGCCAAAATCATCAATATTAAAACAATAAAAGGCTTGAACTACTTCAGTTGGTGTGTAATGAATCTAAAATATATGAAAGTCTAATGTTTATCAGTACATTACAGAAAATAATGAACTTTATCACAATATGCTAATTTTTTTAGAAGGACCTGTATATTCTAGATATTCACGAATTCTCAAAGTGGCAATATTCACAATAAAAATTAGCGATTCGAATATTCACGATCAACTCTACTGCACAGTATGAAGCTGTGCCTGATGCTCCTACATTAATTAATGCTGAAAACATCAGATCTTTATGTACCTTGCTGACAGCCAAGAGGACGGATTAAGTGGCCCCCTGGGCATCGGCCCATTGGGAAATTTCCCTGTAGGGTCTATGGCCAATCCGCCCAATACCGGAAAAAACGTTTCCATTTGGTCCCCATGCGTTCAGAATGGGAAGAGATCCTTTCAGGATGCATCAGGATGTCTTCCGTTCCGGCAGCATTCCGTTTTATGAAGCTGCAAGCTGTGTTTTTCTGTCTGGTCATAAAAACTGAAAAAAACTGATTCATCACTGAAAACAATGTAAGTCAATGGTGACGGATCCATTTTTTTAGAAGCCTAAAAAAAACGATCTGTCACCCATTGACTTTCATTGTATTTAGTGACGGATACGTTTTTTTCCGTTTTGATTTCACGCAATGGCATCCTAACGGAACGGATGCATCCTGATTTGCAAAATCGAAACGGATCGGTTTACTTTCAGTATTGAGATTCTCTGCCGGACCTCTATTAACAACGCGTGTGAAAGTAGCCTAAAGCAGTACACAGGGGCAGTACGGCTCTGTGCAGTCAGGCAGTCTCTGTGCAGTGATCAGGCTCCATACCTGTATGCATGAGGGGGACACCTAATCAACAACAACTATATGTGAAAGATGAAGGGAAATGCTAGTATCGGGCTCCTATGCTCATCCATAAACTACTGGGTGCAGTTAGTAACATATATCCTATGAAGGGAATACAATTTCTACAAGGCTCATAGTTTAGCTCCTTCCTTGCTTGCTGTGATACCTGTAGCCACAAGGGGGAGTTCTCCCTGTAAAGTTTTAGGGTATGTCTACACAAGACATATTTTGGTGCATAAAGTCCTTTAGTCCTTTTGGCGAGGATTTGGCTGCCGATTTACAACAAATTTTACCCTCTGCATTGGAAAGAGTGAAACCGGTGAAGAAAGACATCTGTAGTATAAATTGACATGTTCCAGATTTAAAATCTGTACATTAGGTACAACTTATGCAGTGAGTGGATGAGATTTTTTTTAAAACCTTATTCAACTTTCTGCTAATGTGTTTGATGCAGATTTTCCAATTCCAGTGGGTAAAATCCACAGCATATCCACCACCGTGACCATACTCCCGTGATTGAGTTTAACCCCTTCTACACCGGGCCAGTTTTCACCTTCCTGACCGGGCCATTTTTTTTTGCAAATCTGTGTGTCACTTTATGTGGTAATAATTTTGGAATGATTTTACTTATCCAAGCCATTCTGATACTGTTTTTTAATGACACATTGTACTTCATGACAGTGGGAAATTGGAGTTGATATATTTCACACTTATTTATAAAAAAAAAAAAAATCTAAAATTTACTAGAAATTTGGAAAACTTCTCAATAAAAAAAAAAAAAAATTCTCAGTTTTTAAGACAGATAGCAATACATAAAATAGTTATTACTTTACATTTCCAATATGTCTATTTTATGTTGGCATCATTTTGTAAATGTTGTTTTATTCTATTTTATTGTTTGGATGGTAGATGAAGTACAATTTTTAATGCATTTTTGTTTTTAACATTTAGGAAAAATTCCAAAACCAATTCAGTTATGAAGTCACTTTGTGGGGCTTGCATGATAGAAACCATCCATACATGACCCCATTTTAGAAAGTACACCCTCAAGTTATTCTAGTATGATTTTACAAACTTTGTTAACCCTTTAGGTGTTCCACAAGAATTAAAGGAAAATAGAGGAGAAATTTCAAAATGTCACTTCTTTTTGCAGATCTTCCATTTTAAGCCATTTTTACTTTAAGGCAGTAAGGGTTAACACTGCAGCAAATAAAATTTTTATATTTATTACCCTGATTCTGCAGTTTACAGAAACGATCCATACATGGTTGTAAATTGCTGTATGGGCACTTGGCAGGGAGCAGAAGGGAAGGAGCAACATATGAATTTTGGAGAGCAGATTTCACTGGGATAATTTTAAGTTGCCATGTCACATTTAAAGACCACCTCATGCACCCCTAGAGAAGAAACTCCAAAAAGTTACCCCATTTTGAAAATTATGGGATAAGGTGACAGTTTTTTTATACTATTTTGGGATACATATGATTTTTGATCACTCTATATGACGCTTTTTGTGAGGCAAGGTAACCCAAAAAATGGCTGTTCTGCATTGTTTTTTTTTTGTTGTTTTTTTTTACGGCGTTCACCTATCAGGATATAAGGAGTTAATAAATCCATCACATTGGCTTTTACAGCGATGCCAGCGGATACAGCAGGGGCCCAGTGACCAGTCACAGCTGGGCCCCTGCATTGATCCGGCCCACACAGGTCCTGTGCTCGCTCGATCATCATGATGTTTTGGTACGTCAATTTGCGGGAAGTCACTTCCCGCTGTAACGTCATATCTCGGGAAGGGGTTAATGTTAACTGTATAAGGCCTCTTTCACATGACCGTATGTCTTTTTCAGTGTTTTGCGGGCTGTTTTTTCCGGATCCGTTGTTCTGTTTTTTGTTTCCCATTGTGTTTCCGTTTCGGTTCCGTTTTTCAGTTTTTCCGTATGGCATATACAGTATACAGTAATTACATAGAAAAAATTGGGCTGGGCATAACATTTTCAATAGATGGTTCAGCAAAAAACGGAACAGATACGGAAGACATGCGGATGCATTGAATGGAGCCACAGAATGTGATTTGCTGGCAATAATAGGACATGTTCTATCTTTCCACTGAACGGAAAAACAGAAATACGAAAACGGAATGCATACGGAATACATTCCTTTTTTTGCGGAACCATTGAAATGAATGGTAATGAACTTGTAATTTTTGTGTGCATTTCTAGATTTGGTAAATTCAAAGAACACTCGTCACTTCTCCTGACATGTCTGGTTTTATAATTACTTGTGTTCCTTATGAAATAAAAATTCTGGAGCATCTTCTCTTATGTGCCATTACTTTATTATCCCTACTAGAACTTATTAATTCATTGCCAGCAGTTTTCAGTAAAGGTCCTTGTGGGTTTCACCAGTTAGGAGTGTGTGCATGTACAGTCTGACACTGGCAGCATTAATTGAATAGTGTCAGACTGTGCAAGGACACGCCCTCCAACTGGTAACACCCACCCGGACCTTTATTGGAAACTGCTGGCAATTTATTTATAATCTCTAGCAGGTATAATAAAAAAAGTGGCACAACATAGAGTCATAAGAATAGATGCTCCAGAATTGTTATTACATGTGAGGAATGTAAGTAGTTGCTACAACATGTCAGGAGAGGGGACAGGTCCCTATTACTATTAGCTTGCTCTATGGGTATTTACGGGTATTAGATAAATATAGGATCAACCCAGCTCTGGGACAGAAAATATACATGAATTAGAAAACTGAAATAACTGCTTATACTTAAAGACTATGTACACAGCATTTTTTATTATTTAATTATATTTATTTTGAGCTAAAAATAATTTTTTCAATTGATTTTCTCTATTTTCTGTCATCTGGGGAGCTGAGGGGCTCCTTATCTCTTCTCTCTGACCTTATAAACACTCATTATAGCTCAGTTCTTTTCTTACTGATAAAAATGTGGCTTAAATAAATGTTTATGACCCAATAGTAAATGAGAGAAAAGGGTAATTAGATGACTGGCACAAAGTGAAAGTACCAGTCACACAGTTAGAAAAACATTTAACCTTTTTTAACAGAATGGCTCAATATTTTAAAAAAATGCCAATTAAAAATATAATTTTTAGCCAAAAATGAGTAAAATGCAATCATAAACACAATTTGCCTCCAAATGTGTACATAGCCATTAATCATGACTTGATTCACTCTTTGGAACAGACCCAAAAGAGGTAACAGGATAATAAGATTTCAGAAGCCATTTAACATAAGGCTTTGAATATTAGTCGAAGGGCAAGGTAACACAACACTCATAACCTTGTCTGACATGGGAGTCCATTAAGTGATCGTAAAGCAAGGGGGAAAGAAAACGCCTAAGGGATCTTGGTAAATGATCTCTTCATTCTGCAAGTCATTTACTAAATATAGTAAATCTATAAATGGTATAGCAGGTCAAAGGAAAAGCTTTGCTTTAACAGGGTGGATTGTGTAACCTGATCATTTCCCTGAAAGAAAGAAAAAATCTATGTCTTTGTCATTCTTAAATAAAACGAGATGTTCTTATAGTCAGATCAGACGTCAGGTAAAGCTTATACCATTACATATGCAGAGAGCCCAGGAGGACGATGGGGGTGGTAGTGGCTCTGGCTTTTACAGTCATGCAAAGTGGCTTTCCTCTCTCTGTTGCTACTTAGGGCAGTACAGTGAAAGAAGGGCGCACCTTTTCTTCCCTAGAACACACCGGCTACTTTCACACTAGCGTTTTTGCCCGATCCGGCAGGGATCAGCAAAAAACGCTTCCGTTACTAATAATACAACCATGAACGGATCCGGTTGTATTATCTGTAACATAGCCAGGGTGGATCCGTCATGAACACCATTGAAAGACAATGGGGGATGGATCCGTTTTCTATTGTGTCAGTGAAAACTGATCCGTCCCCATTGACTTGCATTGTGGGTCATGCAACGTTTTGCTCCGCATCCCATGATGGAAAGAAAACCGCAGCTTGGGAACACACCCAAATGGAACGGATCGCTTTTTTGAGCAAATCGTTCCCTCCAGTTCAGTTTTGTCCCCATTGACAATGAATAGGAACAAAACAGAAGCGTTTTTTCTCAGTTATTGAGATCCTATGACTGATCTCAATACCGGAAAATAGAAACGCTAGAGTGAAAGTAGCCTTCTGGGGCTCCTGCAGTTGGGGTGCCTGTGATGCTAAATTTGTATTTACATGCAATTACAAAAGTATTCAGATTCATGTGCTGGTTTGAAGACCGCAGAATAATTTTCATGGGACAACCCCTTTAACTGTTATGAATGTACAAAGAAACATGACCATTAGGCAAACGTTTTTTTAAAAACCCCAGGGAAGCTTTAATTCTATAAGGACAATGTGCCAGTCAGCAAGAATATTTATTGGCAAATTCTAAAAGAATTTGTTATTTCTGTAAAAACATGGGAAATGTTCACAAGAAAATGCCTTTCCAACCCAATTTCCAGACATTAGCTTTGTTTATGAAGTGATCGCCAGCAGTATCAGCCACTCTGCGAACGATAATACAATTTGAATAAAGCGGCCGCTCAGATGATCTGTTCCAGTGAAATTCGATGTTACTGTCGCCTTTAATTCTCTATGAAGGATAAACAAGTAATATCATCTAAACTCAGTAAAATAACATTAAATGGTTTGGAAATGGCCATTAGCCACTGACGGAGACGGCACATTCTCACTTTGTTTCATACGATCAAGCACCGTTTATTATAACCTGCATCTATGGGCCTATGTATATGCCTGAAATCCGGAAAAACAAAGACACCCTCTTCGCTACTTGAAGTGGCCAATACTCAATGATTGCATTATTCTACTGTACTCTATACATATAGGATAACACTGAACATGTGACGTTACATTTGTCATTCAAAGGGAACTTACCATCCACCAAAAAGTAACACATTGTTAAAATATTTTTTTGCGATTTGTTTTTGTTTTTATTTTGTGCTTATTTTTTTATTTTCTCATATCTATTCTTGTAAAAAAATAAATAAAAATATCGTAAAAATAAATTAGAAAATATAGTAATTTTCACATGTGGTGACATTTGACGGTCAGGCAGGCTACACTGCATCTTGTTTTTCAGCCTGCAGTGAAATTGAATGTTAACACTTAATTATCACTACTAGGAAGAGGATTTTTGACAGAATGAATTTTTACCGTCGTTGATCCAGGGAGTTATTCTGATTGCCTGATTGGAGTCGGGAAGGAATTTTTTATTCCCCTAAAGTAAGGAAAATTGGCTTCTACCTCATAGAGTTTTTTCTTTGCCTTCCTCTGGATCAACTTGCAGGATGACAGGCCGAACTGGATGGACAGAGGGCTTTTTTCGGCCTTATGTACTATGTTACTATGTAGATAAGAAACAAAAGGAAAAGTATAGATACCAAGAGGGAGCTGAGTTACAAGACCAGTTATCTGAGGAGGTCTTATATTTTACTAAGCTTAAAGGGGTTGCCTCACTTCAGCAAATGGCATTCATCATGTAGAGAAAGGTAATACAAGGCACTTACTAATGTATTGTGATTCTCCATATTGCCTCCTTTGCTGGCTGGATTAATTTTTCCATCACATTATAAACTGATCGTTTTTTATGGTCACGACCACCCTGCAATCCAGCAGTGGCGGTCGTGCTTGTGCACACTATAGGAAAAGGCTCCAGCCTATGTGATCTCACTTTTTCCTATAGTGTGTAAGCACGCCCACTGCTGGTGGATTGCAGGGTGGTCGTAACCATGGAAACGAGCAGTGTATAATGTGGGGGGGAAATGAATCCATCCAGCAAAGGAGGCAATATGGACAATCACAAAACATTAGTAAGTGCCTTGTATTAACTTTCTCAATATGATCAATGCCACTTGCTGAAGCGACACAACCTCTTTAACTGAACATCAAACGTCTCTAGAGGAAGCTTTGTAGTAAGCCTCCTTCCACCTCCTTAAAGTGGTATTCATATCTCAGGATGGGACCCTAGCTACCTCCTACCTAGATGAGTCAGGACTATGGAAATGGACTGTGCCGCACTGTTCCTGTAGCTATGGTGATGTTGCTTTAACTCCCATTCACTTGCTTATGGCTGTTTCAAAAGTTCTGACCATTTGTGGCAGCCACAATCAGGAAGATATTGTTGGGGGATAAATGTGGGACCCAGAGGTGGACCCTGCATATAAGACATTTATGGCACATCCTTTAATGAGGAGCTGTCCCCTCTCCTGACATGTCTGCTTTAGTAACTACTTGCATTCTCCGCGTAATAACAATTCTGGAGCATCTGTTCTTATGACTCTATGATGTGCCGTTCCTTTATTTTTCCTGATGGAAATGATGAATTAATTGCCAGCACTCTGCAAAAGGGTGTTAACAGTTGGGGGCGTGTCCCTGCACAGGCTGCCACTATCCAATCAGTGCTGCCTGTGTCAGAATGTGCAGGGACACCCCCCCCCCCCCCCCAACTTCTAGAGGAAATAATAAAGGGATGGCACAACATAGAGTCAAACGAATAGATGGAATGCAAGTGGTTGCTGAAGCAGATGTGTGAGGAGAGGGGACTTGTCCTCTTTAATGTTATTACAAGAAGGCTGGCCACAATAATTTGTATCTACATAGATGTATGTGCAATCGAAGATCAGGAAGTTGTTATGGGGCCTTTTAAAAGAAGGGTGCCCACTAGTGTTGATCGAACTTGTGATTTGCAAGTTTGGCATTCGGGTTATCTAAGAATTCCGTAATGGATTCTGTTACCACAGACCATAAAGGAATTGTATGACGGCATGCATCACGGAAGCCTATGACCAGCATAGACTTCTATTACGATGGAATGCAATACGAAATGCCTCCTATTGGCTTCTATGGTGCATGCCGTCATAGAATTTCATTATGGTCCGAGGTAACAGAATCCATTACGGAATTCTTAGATGACCCTTAGTACTAGTGCACACTTATAAATATTATACATATAGATATATATATATATATATACACTCACCTAAAGAATTATTAGGAACACCTGTTCTATTTTTCATTAATGCGATTATCTAGTCAACCAATCACATGGCAGTTGCTTCAATGCATGTAGGGTTGTGGTCCTGGTCAAGACAATCTCCTGAACTCCAAACTGAATGTCAGCATGGGAAAGAAAGGTGGGCTACAACAGCAGAAGACCCCACTGGGTACCTCTCATCTCCACTACAAATAGGAAAAAGAGGCTACAATTTGCACGAGCTCACCAAAATTGGACTGTTGAAGACTGGAAAAATGTTGCCTGGTCTGATAAGTCTCGATTTCTGTTGAGACATTCAAATGGTAGAGTCCGAATTTGGCGTAAACAGAATGAGAACATGTATCCATCATGCCTTGTTACCACTGTGCAGGCTGGTGGTGGTGGTGGTGTAATGGTGTGGGGGATGTTTTCTGGGCACACTTTAGGCCCCTTAGTGCCAATTGGCCATCGCTTAAATGTAACGGGCTACCTGAGCATTGTTTCTGACCATGTCCATCCCTTCATGACCACCATGTACCCATCCTCTGATGGCTACTTCCAGCAGGATAATGCACCATGTCACAAAGCTCGAATCATTTCAAATTGGTTTCTTGAACATGACAATGAGTTCACTGTACTAAAATGGCCCCCACGGTCACCAGATCTCAACCCAATAGAGCATCTTTAGGATGGGGTGGAACGGGAGCTTCGTGCCCTGGATGTGCATCCCTCAAATCTCTATCAACTGCAAGATGCTATCCTATCAATATGGGCCAACATTTCTAAAGAATGCTATCAGCACCTTGCTGAATCAATGCCACGTAGAATTAAGGCAGTTCTGAAGGCAAAAGGGGGTCCAACACTGTATTAGTATGGTGTTCCTAATAATTCTTTAGGTGAGTGTATATATGCATACTAGCTGAAGGACCTGGCTTCGCACGGGTATATTTCATCTATTTCATTTAATGTTTCTGTGTCATTAAAAGATATCGACAGTATCCCCCATAACAGTGACCTCTACAGTACCCCCCTTAACAATAAACTTCACAGCCCCGAACCCCTTAACACTGACCCCCCACAGTGCCCTGCCCCCTAAAATGGGACCTCCACAGCAGCCCACCCCTTTAACAGTGAGTTTCACAGCACCCCACTCCCTTGACATTGACCTCCTCAGAGGCACGCCCCTTAACCCTGACCTCTATAAGTGAATGTCCCCTTTTCTGTGACCTCCACTGTTCCCTGCCCTCTTAACAGAGACCGCCACAGCACCTGTCCCTTTAACAGTGACTGCCACAGTACCCTGTTCCCTAAACAGTGATCTCACAGTACCCTGCCGACTTAACAGTGACCTCACAGTACCCTGCCGACTTAACAGTGACCTCACAGTACCCTGCCGACTTAACAGTGACCTCACAGTACCCTGCCGACTTAACAGTGACCTCCACAGCAGCTGCCCTTTTAAATGTGGCCCCTGCCCCTTAACAGTAATATCCACAGTGAACGCCCCTTTAACAGTGACCTCCACAGTTCCCCCCACCCTTTAACAGTGAGCTCCACAGCAGCTACCCTTTAATAGTGCCCCCTTAACAGTGACCTCCACAGCACTCTGCCCCTTTAAGGCTAGGGCTACACAACGACATTTTGTTGCACCAATGTTGCACAACAATTTTTATAATGATGTCCCACTGCGACATATTTTTTGAGAGTGTCGTGTCGCAGTCGCAGCATGTAGCATGTCACAGTTCAACACCATAGACTACCATTATAAAAATTGTCGTGCAACATCAATGTCGCAGTGTAGTTGTGCCCTATGTGTCGTGAGACACATGTCGTCGTGTAGCCCTAGCCTAAAGCTGACCTACAGCAGGAAGAAAAATGGCTGGGTTGTTATGAAAACCTGGAGTAAAACTGTGTGTGGAGACTAAGGGCCTACGAGCTTCTATTGGCTGATATGGGACATGTGACCGTGTGTATGGCAGTTGGGATTTGAAGAGAAAGACTTGCTGACTTGTATTGGCTAATGCAGGTCATTTTTTGGGAATATCTCGGGAACGGTGCGTCCTAGAGAGCTGAGACCCGGTCTAAAACCGTCCCGGACACCTGATGTACCTGTGTGCCAAATTTGGTGAAGATCGGTTCAGTCGTTTGGTCGCGCATAAAGAACAGACAGACAGATGTCGGGACAGATAGAAACTCTTTTTTATATATAAAAGAGATATATGTATAGTACTCAAATATGTCTTTTCAGTTGCTTTTCAGGTGTGGTAGTTGTGATCTGTAAGTCAAATCTATACCTCGAATAAATAAAATTCACAAATCAATAATATCATATAGACTCCATTGAAGAGACCTATGATTTTAAGCAGATACCCTTCAAGCTCATTCTGTCTCACACAACATATGGGAGATCATTACCAGCAGCTCAGTGGTAGGTAAATTGCTGGAAACTGGAGGAATAAATTACATTACAAGAACAAATGAATACAATCAAAGCAATATCAGCAAATATACATTTCTATGCATCATCATGATGAAGACAACAGACTCCTGCACCTATGGCATTTTTAATATTTTATTCTTGCCTTGTTGGAAGGTTCAAGTCATAGATAGGAGCTGCTCATTTAGTAGAATTTTTTTTTAAAATCTAATCTTTAATTATTATTTCTCTAAAGATTCACATCAAACAAATCAGTTCAGGAAACTGAATTGTTTTCTTTGGTTTTGCATGCCAAGCAGTAAAGAATGGATTTCTTCATACTGTATAACAGAGCCCGGGGCAATGCCACTTTAATACTTTAAATCACCTGTTCTTCTCACAGGGGTGAACTGAATACATTTTAGTGTTCACCTTTTAACATAATGTCATTTTAGGTGTAAAGTATTGTGACAAATTTATAGTACGTCTTTCATGTGATCTGAACTCCTTTTTATACACAAACTATAATATTCTGAATGCCAGCGGCCGACACTAGAGGGAGCTTACTGCATCACCGGGTTAGCCTTAGCGTCCCTGAATTTTATGGTGGCCATTATGGCACATAAGAGGTAGGATTTAGTGTTAGGTTCCCGTCTTATAGAGATCGCCTTGATGTTTTGCAGACGGGCCCAAATAATTTTGTACAAAATGTATTTGACAAGAATCTCAAATTTGTAAAATAAGCGTAGCATTAGCACCAGAATGTTTTCTATAATTACGGATTATTGTACTTTATTTGTGTTTGCAGAGTGCTGCTGCATCGTCTTTCTTTCCTGTATGTTTCTAGCCGTGGCAGCGTGCACCTGCACATTGGGATGTGCTGACTAAACCCATTTTTTTGCAGTTGTGTTTATATCAAGCTGGCAGCTCTAGGGGAGTGTCCTTTCTGCTGCAGATCTCTCCCTATCGCAGCACAGGCGGCAGTTGAAGGATGCGCCCTTCTCAGTGAGCCGGACAAAGAAATAACTGAATAACTGTAGAATATTTTTTGTGGGACTATCCCTTTAATATACCATGCAATGTAATAAGAAGCTGGAAAACAATCCTAAATTATGTGGAATTGGTAAATTAACCCAATTCTATCATTGTTTTGTGTTAATGGCATTCATTGTGCTGCAAAAATTACACATTACATTTATTCTGCCGGTATCGGTATATTAAATTTATATACGCTCACCTAAAGAATTATTAGGAACACCATACTAATACGGTGTTGGACCCCCTTTTGCCTTCAGAACTGCCTTAATTCTACGTGGCATTGATTCAACAAGGTGTTGATAGCATTCTTTAGAAATGTTGGCCCATATTGATAGGATAGCATCTTGCAGTTGATGGAGATTTGAGGGATGCACATCCAGGGCACGAAGCTCCCGCTCCACCACATCCCAAAGATGTTCTATTGGGTTGAGATCTGGTGACTGTGGGGGCCATTTTAGTACAGTGAACTCATTGTCATGTTCAAGAAACCAATTTGAAATGATTTGAGCTTTGTGACATGGTGCATTATCCTGCTGGAAGTAGCCATCAGAGGATGGGTACATGGTGGTCATGAAGGGATGGACATGGTCAGAAACAATGCTCAGGTAGCCCGTGGCATTTAAACGATGGCCAATTGGCACTAAGGGGCCTAAAGTGTGCCCAGAAAACATCCCCCACACTATTACACCACCACCACCAGCCTGCACAGTGGTAACAAGGCATGATGGATACATGTTATCATTCTGTTTTCGCCAAATTCGGACTCTACCATTTGAATGTCTCAACAGAAATGGAGACTCATCAGACCAGGCAACATTTTTCCAGTCTTCAACAGTCCAATTTTGGTGAGCTCGTGCAAATTGTAGCCTCTTTTTCCTATTTGTAGTGGAGATGAGTGGTACCCGGTGGGGTCTTCTGCTGTTGTAGCCCATCCGCCTCAAGGTTGTGCCTGTTGTGGCTTCACAAATGCTTTGCTGCATACCTCGGTTGTAACGAGTGGTTATTTCAGTCAACACTGCTCTTCTATCAGCTTGAATCAGTCGGCCCATTCTCCTCTGACCTCTAGCATCAACAAGGCATTTTCGCCCACAGGACTGCCGCATACTGGATGTTTTTCCCTTTTCACACCATTCTTTGTAAACCCTAGAAATGGTTGTGTGTGAAAATCCCAGTAACTGAGCAGATTGTGAAATACTCAGACCGGCCCGTCTGGCATCAACAACCATGCCACGCTCAAAATTGCTTAAATCACCTTTCTTTCCCTTTCGTTTTTGGGGGATCTTTAGTTTTGATTGATACCATTTTGGCGGTATGCATGACTTTTTCATTACTTTTATTTAACTTTATGGGAGGCAAATTACCCCAAAATGTTGATTCAGCAATTTTGATTCCCCCACCCCCACCCCCCACATTACAGCATTCACTGCCCGGGATAGTGTTTTTATAAACTTTTTTGAACATTCAATCATCAGCTTGTTTCTACCATTACAGTTTATTGGAAAATTGCTATGTTTATATTGAACCCACAGGGCTCAATAAGAACTTAACTATGGCAGGCCTGGGAGCCTTCACAGGACAGTAATCAAACGGCTTCCATGATCTGAACCTTCTCCTGGTAAATGAACACTCAGATATTGTGGTCCCAATTTATCATGGTATCTGAGAGGTTAAATGACCATAATCAAATTTGTCTTTGTTTACGAACATTGACAACTTGTGTCTGCTGTGTAAAACGGAAGGCACCCGCCAGCTATAGAGCCCACTCAGCTCCATCTTTAAAGACCCTACTTTCACAGCACAGGTATGGCAGATGTTGGGAAGAGGTTAGTGTGTACACAGTATGCAGTAAGCTCCTTAGCTCCATCTCCTGGCAGATGTAGGTAACCAGAATTGTATCCTTTAACTCGTATCCATGTGGGGGATATATAACTCATTTTAACATTCGTTTTCCACCTTACCTATGTTCAGATACCATGACCCAGTTAGATGTTTCCTTCCTTGCTTTTGCTTACCTTTTCTCAACATATCCCCAGATCCCCAGATGTGTTTTGTTACTATTTCACAAGATGTCTATCCTGTTTGTCTATGTGTGGCCACCGAGTGGTTACAATGTGAACTGCAGCCGGTCCAGTGTTTAGCTAGCATGTTGCTGTATCTAAGTTCCAGGTTTATCTGTAGGTCAAATACAGAATTTTAAATCTTTGCAGTTTCTGCCGGTTCCTTATCTCTTGCAGACAGAGCCCTCACTCATGTTTGACTCATTTATTAGATTTTTACTAGGTAATGTCTGATTTTGTCTGCTCCTCTGTATAAATACAGATTGTCCTGATTATTTACTATGATTAGTCCTAACCACTACTCTTCTGTTTCTTGCTAAAGCTGATTTCTTAACATGGATGAATCGATTCCTAGGAATGTAATTCGTTCACCAATCAAGAGGACCCCCCTTACCCCTCGATTGACAGGACTGGACATCTTTCCTGGCCTTGTCAATCTTTCACCAGTGCCATTGCTCTGGCACAAACAGAGAGATTCTGCTTCTACTACCAGAGCAGCACCGATGCCAACTGAGCATGCGCCAGTACACGTCCAAGTATGCATCGATTTGCTCTTTTCTACTGATTTCTTGTTTCAGTGCCTTCAGATGATTGATGTAAGCTGCTCTTTGGTGACGGTTACTCCAACTAGAGCATCAGATGCTCCTGCACTTAACACCTCTGCTCAGACACCAAAGGCTTGAACAACCAAGTTGAGGAAAGGCTAGGATGATGCTTCTCACTGTTGGAGCCCTACAGCTGCCGTGCAACATGGAAACAAATCACTCCCTCTGAACAAGAAAACAGGTCTTACATGGAGTGGAACAATTAATTTCGCGCTTGTCATCACCGACTCAGATATCTGTGGCAGGCTTCTGAATAGAAGGAAGACAATCTGGGGCCACGTGGCCTGACACATTGTGATGATGATTTCCATTGTAAAAAAATCCATCAATAAGGGTAATTACAATATTGATCTCAACGGCTGAAGGTTTGACTTCAGAATCCTTCCTAAAGAGTTGTAAGAAGCCGTAAAGTCTAATGGACTATTCCATCACCGATGTGAGCCGCATTTAAAACAGCTGGTATTGTGCAGAGCTCCTCGTAATTACTCATTGACTCCAGGGTTCTGCTTCACCGCTTTGCATCTATAGCGCAATTTTTGACATGAAGAGCCGGCCAGAGAAATGAAAATATGGGACCTTGTGCGAGTTTATTAAAAAAATATATTACATTATCGGCATCAGCAGAATTCTCAGGAAATGTAAATAATGCCCCCACATTGTGCTAATCAGGGGAATGTAATTATATTTTGTATTACATTGCTTCTGGGTGATAAGATGCATGCTTGGTGGAGACAGCTCATTTTACAGTGGCTGATCTTACAGTATTTCGTGACAGACAGAGGATTGTGCATTACGGCTATTATGGGAAAGAATGGGAAAGAATTAAAGCCCTTGGTGTTAAATGTGCTTGCAAAATGTCACTTTTGTGGATTGCAACTTCTGCTGACGTAGCTGGCCTTCGTCGTATCAAAGTCTTAGCTCCATTCTAATGTATCCCTTGCTCACAGGCATGTACACGGAGTGGCTTGAAAACATCACATTAGGAGTTTTGGAGAAATATTTAACATGAAGAAATCTGCTGTACTTAATTTTTCTTATTCTTGTTCATGACGAGGCCATGGAAGGATCTGCATCAGCATGGTCATCATGACAGTGAACAGTCTAACCACAAATAAGACCACAGTAAAAAAAATAAAGGTGGTCATATGCTTAGAGGGCTTTCAAGGCATAACTAACTTTTAAGAGATGCTTGCAGACGGCCTTAGTATTTGAAATATTTATACTTACGGTATCTACTCTGCCAGTCCTGTCCTGCATGCTGGCTCCTGTTCCTTCATCTTTCAGTTTTTGGCTTGTTTACTTCCATGCCAACACGGTCACTTGTCCAGCAGTTGGCCACCGAAGCCAGTCATTGACTGCTGTGGAGCATATAACCATATCTAGCTGGAAGTAAACAAGCCGGGGACCGGAAGATAGAAGTTATTTCCAGAAAATCCCTTGAAGAGCAAAATTGCGTAATTCCACCGAGTTCATCAGGCCAGTTCATATGTATATGGGGTACGGTGGCTATTTCCTGAAACATGATGTCAAATGGAAAGAAGGGTAGGTCATGTTGCAGGAGCCATTTGTTC
Organism: Bufo gargarizans; assembly: GCF_014858855.1. NCBI lineage: Eukaryota > Metazoa > Chordata > Amphibia > Anura > Bufonidae > Bufo > Bufo gargarizans. Next base: position 182,575,925 of record NC_058086.1, read on the forward strand.
CTTGTGGTAACTTCGGAAACGCTGAAGGATCCAAAGCTTCCACAAAAATAGTTCCACAGGCAGGGTTCCATAGGAACATTGCGCAACTCCTTTAGGTTGCAATGATAATTTATTGGAGTCTCCTAAGGGGACTTAAAATATGTGTAAAAATAAATTAAAAAAAAGCTTTTAACATTTTTAAAAGATATATATATATATATATATATATATATATATTATATACTGTGTATATATATATACAGTACAGACAAAAGTTTGGACACACCTTCTCATTCAAAGAGTTTTCTTTATTTTCATGACTATGAAAATTGTAGATTCACACTGAAGGCATCAAAACTACAAATTAACACATGTGGAATTATATACATAACAAAAAAGTTTGAAACAACTGAAAATATGTCATATTCTAGGTTCTTCAAAGTAGCCACCTTTTGCTTTGATTACTGCTTTGCACACTCTTGGCATTCTCTTGATGAGCTTCAAGAGGTAGTCACCTGAAATGGTTTTCACTTCACAGGTGTGCCCTGTCAGGTTTAATAAGTGGGATTTCTTGCCTTATAAATGGGGTTGGGACCATCAGTTGCGTTGTGGACAAGTCAGGTGGATACACAGCTGATAGTCCTACTGAATAGACTGTTAGAATTTGTATTATGGCACGAAAAAAGCAGCTAAGTAAAGAAAAACGAGTGGCCATCATTACTTTAAGAAATGAAGGTCAGTCAGTCCGAAAAATTGGGAAAACTTTGAAAGTGTCCCCAAGTGCAGTCACAAAAACCATCAAGCGCTACAAAGAAACTGGCTCACATGCGGACCGCCCCAGGAAAGGAAGACCAAGAGTCACCTCTACTGCGGAGGATAAGTTCATCCGAGTCACCAGCCTCAGAAATCGCAGGTTAACAGCTGCTCAGATTAGAGACCAGGTCAATGCCACACAGAGTTCTAGCAGCAGACACATCTCTAGAACAACTGTTAAGAAGAGACTGTGTGAATCAGGCCTTCATGGTAGAATATCTGCTAGGAAACCACTGCTAAGGACAGGCAACAAGCAGAAGAGACTTGTTTGGGCTAAAGAACACAAGGAATGGACATTAGACCAGTGGAAATATGTGCTTTGGTCTGATGAGTCCAAATTTGAGATCTTTGGTTCCAACCACCGTGTCTTTGTGCGACGCAGAAAAGGGGAACGGATGGACTCTACATGCCTGGTTCCCACTGTGAAGCATGGAGGAGGAGGTGTGATGGTGTGGGGGTGCTTTGCTGGTGACACTGTTGAGGATTTATTCAAAATTGAAGGCATACTGAACCAGCATCTACCACAGCATACTGAACCAGCATACTACCACAGCATCTTGCAGCGGCATGCTATTCCATCGGGTTTGCGTTTAGTTGGACCATCATTAATTTTTCAACAGGACAATGACCCCAAACACACCTCCAGGCTGTGTAAGGGCTATTTGACCATGAAGGAGAGTGATTAGGTGCTGCGCCAGATGACCTGGCCTCCACAGTCACCGGACCTGAACCCAATCGAGACGGTTTGGGGTGAGCTGGACCGCAGAGTGAAGGCAAAAGGGCCAACAAGTGCTAAGCATCTCTGGGAACTCCTTCAAGACTGTTGTAAGACCATTTCAGGTGACTACCTCTTGAAGCTCATCAAGAGAATGCCAAGAGTGTGCAAAGCAGTAATCAAAGCAAAAGGTGGCTACTTTGAAGAACCTAGAATATGACATATTTTCAGTTGTTTCACACTTTTTTGTTATGTATATAATTCCACATGTGTTAATTCATAGTTTTGATGCCTTCAGTGTGAATCTACAATTTTCATAGTCATGAAAATAAAGAAAACTCTTTGAATGAGAAGGTGTGTCCAAACTTTTGGTCTGTACTGTATATATATATATATATATATATATATATATATATATATTTTAGATATTCCAAAATCTTGACTTTTGATTTAAAACACAAGTAAAACTATATAAATGTGGAATCACTGTAATTGTACTGACCCATACAATTAAGGTAACAGGTCAGTTTTACTGCATAGTGAACGTTATAACTAGAGATGAGCGAATCGAAGCTGACAAAGTGGAATTCGATCCGAATTTCAGGAATTTTTCGATTTGCACCTAATCTGAATTTCCTCATGCTTCATGGTAACGAATCAGATTTCTTCCTAAAATGGCTGCTGCACGTGTAAGGACATGGAACAAGGAACTCTGGGAAGGTGGGATCACCCATAATACCAGGCATGCAGCCAATCAGCAACCAGCCAGCCCTGTGATGTCACAGCCCTATAAATACCCTCAGCCATCTTGGATTCTGCCATTTTGCAGTGTACTTAGTGCAGGCATAGATGTCAGCAGGTGTTAGGGACAGTGATAGAAAATACTTCATTGTGCTAAAAAAACGATTTACAAGTGCAGGGGAAGATTATTCATGGTGTAGGGAAAGAATAGGGAGGAATCACTCTGCAGCATTTATGTTTAACAGGGTTCAGTAGGGGAGGTTACAGCCTGGGTAATAGGAACAATCCTATTACACCTTGCTGCACTGACTGGGCACCCAAATTGCCATTATATAAGTCTATAATTCCAGCAAACCATTCTTGTCACTGGGGTGCAAGTGCTGTTTGATACAGCCATTAATAGGATTTATTCCAAGGAAATATTTCTAAGTCTTATTTGCCCTTGTGCCATGCAGTTATACAGTCAGGTCCATAAATATTGGGACATCGACACAATTCTAACATTTTTGGCTCTATACACCACCACAATGGATTTGAAATGAAACAAACAAGATATGCTTTAACTGCAGACTGTCAGCTTTAATTTGAGAGTATATCCAAATCAGGTGACCGGTGTAGGAATTACAACAGTTTGCATATGTGCCTCCCACTTGTTAAGGGACCAAAAGTAATGGGACAATTGACTTCTCAGCTGTTCCATGGCCAGGTGTGTGTTATTCCCTCATTATCCCAATTACAATGAGCAGATAAAAGGTCCAGAGTTCATTTCAAGTGTGCTATTTGCATTTGGAATCTGTTGATGAGATCCAAAGAGCTGTCACTATCAGTAAAGCAAGCCATCATTAGGCTGAAAAAACAAAACAAACCCATCAGAGAGATAGCAAAAACATTAGGCGTGGCAAAAACAACTGTTTGGAAATTTTTTAAAGAGAAGGAACGCACCGGTGAGCTCAGCAACACCAAAAGACCCTGAAGACTGCGGAAAACAACTGTGGTGGATGACCGAAAAATGATTTCCCTGGTGAAGAAAACACCCTGAACAACAGTTGGCCAGATCAAGAACACTCTCCAGGAGGTAGGTGTATGTGTGTCAGTCAACAATCAAGAGAAGACTTCACCAGAGTGAATACAGAGGGTTCACCACAAGATGTAAACCATTGGTGAGCCTCAAAAACAGGAAGGCCAGATTAGAGTTTGCCAAACGACATCTAAAAAAGCCTTCACAGTTCTGGAACAACATCCTATGGACAGATGAGACCAAGATCAGCTTGTACCAGAGTGATGGGAAGAGAAGAGTATGGAGAAGGAAAGGAACTGCTCACGATCCTAAGCATACCACCTCATCAGTGAAGCATGGTGGTGTTAGTGTCATGGCGTGGGCATGTATGGCTGCCAATGGAACTGGTTCTCTTGTTTTTATTGATGATGTGACTGCTTACAAAAGCAGCAGGATGAATTCTGAAGTGTTTCGGGCAGTATTATCTGCTCATATTCAGCCAAATGCTTCAGAACTTATTGGACGGTGCTTCAAAGTGCAGATGGACAATAACCCAAAGCATACTGCAAAAGAGTTTTTTAAGGGAAAGAGGTGGAATGTTATGCAATGGCCAAGTCAATCACCTGACCTGAATACGATTGAGCATGCATTTCACTTTCTGAATACAAAACTGCAGGGAAAATGCCCCAAGAACAAGCAGGAACTGAAGACAGTTGCAGTAGAGGCCTGGCAGAGCCTCACCAGGGATGAAACCCAGCGTCTGGTGATGTCTATGCGTTCTAGACTTCAGGCTGTAATTGACTGCAAAGGATTTGCAACCAAGTATTAAAAAGTGAAAGTTTGATTTATGATTATTATTATGTCCCATTACTTTTGGTCCCAAGTGGGAGGCACATATGCAAACTGTTGTAATTCCTACACTGGTCACCTGATTTGGATGTAAATACCCTCAAATTAAAGCTGACAGTCTGCAGTTAAAGCACATCTTGTTTGTTTCATTTCAAATCCATTGTGGTGGTGTATAGACCCAAAAATGTTAGAATTGTGTCGATGTCCCAATATTTATGGACCTGACTGTACAGGTCCTTCTCAAAAAATAAGCATATTGTGATAAAGTTCATTATTTTCTGTAATGTACTGATAAACATTAGACTTTCATATATTTTAGATTCATTACACACCAACTGAAGTAGTTCAAGCCTTTTATTGTTTTAATATTGATGATTTTGGCATACAGCTCATGAAAACCCAAAATTCCTATCTAAAAAAATTAGCATATCATGAAAAGGTTCTCTAAACGAGCTATTAACCTAATCATCTGAATCAACTAAGTAACTCTAAACACCTGCAAAAGATTCCTGAGGCTTTTAAAAACTCCCAGCCTGGTTCATTACTCAAAACCGCAATCATGGGTAAGACTGCCGACCTGACTGCTGTCCAGAAGGCCATCATTGACACCCTCAAGCAAGAGGGTAAGACACAGAAAGAAATTTCTGAACGAATAGGCTGTTCCCAGAGTGCTGTATCAAGGCACCTCAGTGGGAAGTCTGTGGGAAGGAAAAAGAGTGGCAGAAAACGCTGCACAACGAGAAGAGGTGACCGGACTGAGGAAGATTGTGGAGAAGGACCGATTCCAGAACTTTGGGGACCTGCAGAAGCAGTGGACTGAGTCTGGAGTAGAAACATCCAGAGCTACCACGTACACGCGTGTGCAGGAAATAGGCTACAGGTGCCGCATTCCCCAGGTCAAGCCACTTTTGAACCAGAAACAGCGGCAGAAGCGCCTGACCTGGGCTACAGAGAAGCAGCACTGGACTGTTGCATGTCATTCGGAAATCAAGGTGCCAGAGTCTAGAGGAAGACTGGGGAGAGGGAAATGCCAAAATGCCTGAAGTCCAGTGTCAAGTACCCACAGTCAGTGATGGTCTGGGGTGCCATGTCAGCTGCTGGTGTTGGTCCACTGTGTTTTATCAAGGGCAGGGTCAATGCAGCTCGCTATCAGGAGATTTTGGAGCACTTCATGCTTCCATCTGCTGAAAAGCTTTATGGAGATGAAGATTTCATTTTTCAGCACAACCTGGCACCTGCTCACAGTGCCAAAACCACTGGTAAATGGTTTACTGACCATGGTATTACTGTGCTCAATTGGCCTGCCAACTCTCCTGACCTGAACCCCATAGAGAATCTGTGGGATATTGGGAAGAGAAAGTTGAGAGACGCAAGACCCAACACTCTGGATGAGCTTAAGGCCGCTATCGAAGCATCCTGGGCCTCCATAACACCTCAGCAGTGCCACAGGCTGATTGCCTCCATGCCACGCCGCATTGAAGCAGTCATTTCTGCAAAAGGATTCCCGACCAAGTATTGAGTGCATAACTGAACATAATTATTTGAAGGTTGACTTTTTTTGTATTAAAAACACTTTTCTTTTATTGGTCGAATGAAATATGCTAATTTTTTGAGATAGGAAATTTGGGTTTTCATGAGCTGTATGCCAAAATCATCAATATTAAAACAATAAAAGGCTTGAACTACTTCAGTTGGTGTGTAATGAATCTAAAATATATGAAAGTCTAATGTTTATCAGTACATTACAGAAAATAATGAACTTTATCACAATATGCTAATTTTTTGAGAAGGACCTGTATATTCTAAAACATTTTTTGGCTTGTATCAGTGAGGAAATTACAGCCCTTTTTGTCGTGTATTAGTGGCAGTGACTGATGTGTGAGCAGCAGCGCTGAGTTCAGAAGTGAATGGGGGCCGGGCGCATGCGCAGTGTGGCTCTGGCTGTGTCTCTGTCCCCGGATCCCTCTTGTATGTGTCCTGGTCCCCGAGTCACTCCCTCCTTCCCTCCCAACACTGGATCCATCCCCCCACCCTTCAGGAAGCGACCAGACTTCGGTGCTGCCCAGATTGTGAGTAGCAGCTGCCCTGCGGATGGGAGATTAGTGCATGTTGCACCGGGAGGGGGTCCCCGATTTCTTCTCTGAAGCCCACACAGCCATAGGTGGTCACTGAGTGCAGGGGATCCCCTCTGGGTGCAAGACATGTAATTTTACTCCCTCTACTCTTCCAAACATACACTATACCTCCCTTCCCCTGCATCCTCAAAGTTCCCCCACACCAGGCACAAGAGGAGCATTACTAATCTTAATACCCACCCATACATACCATATACATTCCTTCCTGTGAACTACCCCCACACTGAAGGCAAGATACACCCGACTATCCTGCACAAAATACCCTTTCATCCCAAACTATCCTCATACTGAGCACAGTTCAGACAGTACTACCCTGCATGCTAGCATTATATATACAGTACCCCTACACCCGGGACGGTGTCTAAAAGAGACATTACTACCCTGCATACCAGTATTATCCACAGATCCCCCATAACAGTGTAATCCACAGTTCACCCCCATATCAGTGTGTTATCCACAGATCCCCTCCATAACAGTGTCATCCACAGATCCCCTCTATAGCAGTGTCATCCACAGATTCCCCATAATAGTGTCATCCATAGACCACCATTAGTTCAAAAACCAACAAAAGCACACCTTTTGGTTCAACATTTTTTTTCTTATTTTCTTCCTCAAAAACCTAGGTGAGTATTATCATCAGGTGCATCTTATAAAGTGAAAAATACGGTATTTGCCGTTCAGCGTTGCAGTTATATGTTCTAAAGCCTTTTGTGGCGTGTATTACTGGCAAAATAAAAATATATTTGCCGTTCAGCGGTGCAGCTATATGTTCTAAAGCCTTTTGTGGCGTGCATTAGTGGCAAAAGAAAAATATATTTGCCGTTCAGCAGTACAGTTATATGTTCTAAAGCCTTTTGTGGAGTGTATTAGTGGCAAAATAAAAATATATTTGCCGTTCAGCAGTGCAGTTATATGTTCTAAAGCCTTTTGTGGAGTGTATAAGTGGAAAAATAAAAATATATTTGCCGTTCAGTGGTGCAGTTATATGTTTTAAAGCCTTTTGTGATGTGTATTAGTGGAAAAAGAAAAATATATTTGCTGTTCAGCGGTGCAGTTTTATGATTTAAAGCCTTTTGTGGCGTGTATAAGTGGAAAAAGATAAATATATTTGACGGTTAGAGGTGCAGTTATATGTTCTAAAGCCTTTTGTGGCTTGTATTAGTGGCAAAAAAATATATATATTTGCCAATCAGCAGTGCAGTTATATGTTCTAAAGCCTTTTATGGCATGTATAGGTGGATAAAGAAATATGTATTTGCCGTTCAGCTGTGCAGTTATATGTTATAAAGCTTTTTGTGGCGTATATAAGTGGAAAAAGAAAAATATATTTGCCATCTAGCTTTGCAGTTATATGTTCTAAAGCCTTTTGTGGCGTGTATTAGTGACAAAAGAAAAATATATTTGCCGTTCAGCGGTGCAGCTATATGTTCTAAGACCTTTTGTGGCATATATAAGTGAAAAAAAATAATAATAATTGACATTCAGCTTTGGCAAAAGAAAAATATATTTTCCGTTCAGCTTTGCAGTTATATGTTCTAAAGCCTTTTGTGACGTGTGTAATTGGAAAAAAAAATATATTTGCCGTTGATTAGTGCACTTATATATTCTAAAGGCTTTTGTGGCGTGTATTAGTGGCCAAAGAAAAATATATTTGCTGTTCAGCGATGCAGTTATATGTTCTAAAGCCTTTTGTGGCATGTATTAGTTGCAAAAGAAATATATATTTGCCATTCAGTGGTGCAGTTATTAGTGTTGATCGCAAATATTTATAATTTTTATCACAAAGATGTAGAATATAGTGCTATATTTTCGTAATTGTAATTATTATAGATTTCTTTATCAGTAACCTCCCTTTTTGCTTGTGGGCCAATGAGAAGTGGCCTCAAAGAGTCCTTGACCATAGCAGTAGTGATGGACGAACATAGGCCGGGACGATTTGTGAATGTGATCAAATGGCAGGCGAACCTGATAAACCTTCAGGTAATATTTGCAGCCACCAAATAATTACTAGAAGTGCACAAATCGTCCCACAACATGGAGAGTGACATATCAGAGGGGGATCAATGGCAAAAAAGTCCCACAAAAAATATGCATTTTAACTGCGGTCCGGAGGCGGCAGCCCTGCGCAGAGTGACGCATATACGCGTCATCTCGCGAGAGCCGAGATTTCCTGTGAACGCGTGCACACAGGCGCGCGCGTTCACAGGAACTGAAGGTAAGCGAGTGGATCTCCAGCCTGCCAGTGACGATCGCTCGCTGGCAGGCTGGAGATGTGATTTTTTTAACCCCTAACAGGTATATTAGACGCTGTTTTGATAACAGCGTCTAATATACCTGCTACCTGGTCCTCTGGTGGTCCCTTTTGTTTGGATCGACCACCAGAGGACACAGGCAGCTCAGTAAAGTAGCAATAAACACCACACTACACTACACCCCCCCCCTGTCACTTATTAACCCCTTATGAACCCCTGATCACCCATGATCACCCCATATAGACTCCCTGATCACCCCCTTGTCATTGATCACCCCCCTGTAAGGCTCCATTCAGATGTCCGTATGATTTTTACGGATCCACGGATACATGGATCGGATCCGCAAAACACATACGGACGTCTGAATGGAGCCTTACAGGGGGTGATCAATGACAGGCGGGAGATCACCCATATAGATTCCCTGATCACCCCCTGTCATTGATCACCCCCCTGTCATTGATCACCCCCCTGTAAGGCTCCATTCAGATGTCCGTATGATTTTTACGGATCCACGGATACATGGATCGGATCCGCAAAACACATACGGACGTCTGAATGGAGCCTTACAGGGGGGTGATCAATGAAAGGCGGGTGATCACCCATATAGATTCCCTGATCCCCCCCGTCATTGATCACCCCCCTGTCATTGATCACCCCCCTGTAAGGCTCCATTCAGATGTCCGTATGATTTTTACGGATACATGGATCGGATCCGCAAAACACATACGGAGGTCTGAATGGAGCCTTACAGGGGGGTGATCAATGACAGGCGGGTGATCACCCATATAGATTCCCTGATCACCCCCTGTCATTGATCACCCCCCTGTAAGGCTCCATTCAGACGTCCGTATGATTTTTACGGATCCACAGATACATGGATCGGATCCGCAAAACGCATACGGACGTCTGAATGGAGCCTTACAGGGGGGTGATCAATGACAGGGGGGTGATCACCCATATAGATTCCCTGATCACCCCCTGTCATTGATCACCCCCCTGTCATTGATCACCGCCCTGTAAGGCTCCATTCAGACGTCCGTATGCGTTTTGCGGATCCGATCCATGTATCCGTGGATCCGTAAAAATCATACAGACGTCTGAATGGAGCCTTACAGGGGGGGTGATCAATGACAGGGGGTGATCACCCATATACACTCCCTGATCACCCCCTGTCATTGATCACCCCCTGTAAGGGCCCTTTCACACTTGCGTTGTCCAGATCTGGCGTGTACTCCACTTGCCGGAATTACACGCCGGATCCGGAAAAACCCAAGTGAACTGAAAGCATTTGAAGACGGAGCCGTCTTCAAAATGCTTTCAGTGTTACTATGGCAGCCAGGACGCTATTAAAGTCCTGGTTGCCATAGTAGGAGCGGGGGAGCGGTATACTTACAGTCCGTGTGGCTCCCGGGGCGCTCCAGAATGACGTCAGAGCGCCCCGTGCGCATGGATGACGTTTTCCATGTGATCACGTGATCCATGCGCTTGGGGCGCCCTGACGTCACTCTGGAGCGCCCCGGGAGCCGCACGGATGGTAAGTATGCTGCTCCCCCGCTCCCCGCTACACTTTACCATGGCTGCCAGGACTTTAGCGTCCCGGTAGCCATGGTAACCACTCTAAAAAAGCTAAACGTCGGATCCGGGAATGCGCCGAAACGACGTTTAGCTTAAGGCTGGATCCGGATCAATGCCTTTCAATGCCTTGCGGCAAGTCTTCAGGATTTTTGGCCGGAGCAAAAAGCGCAGCATGCTGCGGTATTTTCTCCGGCCAAAAAACGTTCCGTTCCGGAACTGAAGACATCCTGATGCATCCTGAACGGATTTCTCTCCATTCAGAATGCATTAGGATCATCCTGATCAGGATTCTTCCGGCATAGAGCCCCGACGACGGAACTCTATGCCGGATCCGCACAGCACAAGTGTGAAAGGGCCCTAAGGCTCCATTCAGACATTTTTTTTGGGCCCAAGTTAGCAGAAATTGTTTTTTTGTTTTTTTGTTTTCTTACTAAGTCTCATATTCCACTAACTTGTGATCAATGACAGGGGGGTGATCAATGACAGGGGGGTGATCAAGGAGTCTATATGGGGTGATCATGGGTGATCAGGGGTTCATAAGGGGTTAATAAGTGACCGGGGGGGGGGTGTAGTGTAGTGTAGTGTTTTGTGGTACTTTACAAAGCTACCTGTGTCCTCTGGTGGTCGATCCAAACAAAAGGGACCACCAATGGACCAGGTAGCAGGTATATTAGATGCTGTTATCAAAACAGCGTCTAATATACCTGTTAGGGGTTAAAAAAATCACATCTCCAGCCTGCCAGCGAGCGATCGCCACTGGCAGACTGGAGACCCACTCGCTTACCTTCAGTTCCTGTGAACGCGCGCGCCTGTGTGCGCGCATTCACAGGAAATCTGTATATGCGCAGATATATACTCTGTATATACTCTGCGCAGAGCTGCCGCCTCCGGACCGCAGATCTGTGTTAGGCGGTCCGGAGGCGGTTAAAATGCATATTTTTTGTGGGATTTTTTTGCCATTGATCCCCCTCTGATATGTCACTCTCCATGTTGTGGGACGATTTGTGCACTTCTAGTAATTATTTGGTGGCTGCAAATATTACCTGAAGGTTTATCAGGTTCGCCTGCCATTTGATCACATTCACAAATCGTCCCAGCCTATGTTCGTCCATCACTACTGCTATGGTCAAGGACTCTTTGAAACATGACAGGTGCTCAGAGTTCTGTCTGCTTCTCCTCCTTCTCCTCCCTATCTGCTGCTCCGTCTCTCCCTCTGAACTCCCCTACTCTTCCTCTTTTATGGGCACCCACGTGATGTCCATCGACGCGTCATCATCGTCACCTTCACCACCACTGACATTAGAGATCTCAGGGTAGGCAGCAACAGCGGGCACCACCCTCCTTGGGCTGATCTGGGTACTGTCATCAGACCGCTGGGTGGCGGCCGTTGCTTCCTCCTCTTCTTCATCTGATGCCAAGAATGGCTGTGTATCGGTAAGGTCTGGGAATGGATGGGAAAAAAATTCCTCTGACTCGAGTGGAGGGGCTATGGTGGTGGTGCTGGTGGTGTCTTTGGGGGTGCACACAGCAGAGAGTGAGGAGGGTGCAGATACAGAGGATGAGGAGGGTGCAGAAGCGGAAGGCTGAGTGAGTCCTTTGACATAATTGCACGCGCCTTCTCCAACTTCCCACTTAGGCTCCGGCCTGGTGCACCTGACCAACCCCTACCACCCCTGCGGAATAGCCTGCCTCTTCCTCTGCCTGTCATTTTCAAAATGACCTTATGACAAAGTCCCTATAGAAGAGCATTTGTGGAAGCTGGTATATTGCATGCCTCAATGAATATTTTGTGGACGCTGGTATATTAATCCCCTCTATCAGTATCAGTAAATCAAACCCCTTAATCAATATTTGGTGGAAGCCGGTGTATCGTAGGCCTCAATCAATATCTGGTGGAAGCCGGTATATCAATACCCTCTATCAGTATTTTGTGGAAACAGGTATATAGAAAACAATAATTAATATTTGCTGGAAGCTGGTAAATCAAACCCCTTAATCAATATTTGTGGGAAGCTGGTGTATCGCAGGCCTCAATCAATATTTTGTGGCAGCTGGTATTTCAATCCCCTCTATCGGTATTTTGTGGAGACAGGTATATAGAACCCAATAATGAGTATTTGCTGGAAGCAGGTATACCAAACAACGTAATCAATATTTGGTGGAAGCCAGTGTATCGCAGGCCTTAATCAATATTTGGTGGAAGCTGGTGTATCACACCCCTCAATCAATATTTTGTGGAAGCCGGTATATCACACCCCACAATCAGTATTTTGTGGAAGCAGGTATATCGCACCCCTTAATCAGTTATTTTGGGGGCAACAGGTATAACACACCAGTTGCAATTAGTTATTCGAATAGTGTTTGTCCCTCTATATAGCTGTGGTATCTCAGCAGAACCGCACACAAATGCTGCACAATACAAATGCACTATAATATACTTTCTATGTTGGAAGGTATATTATAGGTATATCACACCCCTCAGTCAGATTTTTTTGGGGGGGCAAACAGGTATATCACACCAGTTGCAATTAGTTATTCCAATAGCGTTTGTCCCTTTATCTAGCTGCAGTATCACAGCAGAAACGCACACTACTGCTGCACAATACAAATGCACTATAATATATTTTCTATGTTGGAAAGTATATTATAAGTATATTATACCCCTCAGTATGTCACACCTATCGATAACACACCTATACCAGTCCTTAAAAATACTTTTGTGGCCCTATTAGCTAGCGTTTGGTGTCACTAACAGTCTGTCCCTGCTCCACACAGCAACCTCTCCCTACAATGGCAAAAAACTGAATGTTAAATGGCTGCCATTATAGGGTAGGGGGTGTCCATGTGCTGAAACGTCTCAGTTGGCTGTCCTGTCCCACCTGATAGATGTGTCATGGGTCAAAGTTCGGCGCTATCCAAAAATATATGGCGCATGCGAGTATCGCCATATGTTTGCATGTTCTGCTTATCACGAACGACCAAAGTTCGCCACTAAACGACCACCGGGCGAACCGCAAGGCCATCTCTACATAGCAGCACCAACCTGTTTTCACGCCAAACAGGTGGCAAGCCTTCATCCAGACACAAGGCTCCCAGATCCCCACACAGAGACATGGCTTCTGAGCCCAGCTGCCTATTTAAGGAAAGCCAGGTGCGGCCAAAACCCGGACCAGTACTTAAAATCTGGTACGGTATTTGACCTCACCTGGCTGTAAATCAGCAGAGCAGCACATGCTGGGAGAAAAATACCTGTTTTCTCAGACCAAACCTCCCACTGTGTCACAATACATACACACAGTCCTGATCAAAAGTTTAAGACCACTTGAAAAATTGCAAAAAATCATATTTAGCATGGCTGGATCTTAACAAGGTTCAAAGTAGCGTAAACTCAGCAGCGATGGCGTGCTGTGAGAGACCCTGCTTATGCAGTTCAACAACCTGACCACGTTCAAAAAGGGAGAGTATTTTTGCCTTTGTCATCACAACGTGCGACTACCTGACAGAAAATGACAATGAATCCACGTCTTTGCACAGATTTGGCCTTTTAAAGGCATGTGGTCCTAAACTTTTGATCAGCTGAAAAACAGCCTGTTTCAGTTTATTCATTGTTTTCATTAAATTGAAAGCTCAAAAAATGTTTTGTCTCACTCCCATTTCTTCTTGTTGCATGTTGAAGCTCTACTTGGAACCTTGTTAAGATCCAGCCATGCTAAATATGATTTTTTGCCATTTTTCAAGTGGTCTTAAACTTGTGATCAGGACTGTACTACAGACATAGTGCTGTGATGTCACAACAATACCTAGTGCACCAGTCAGTAATATCTACTCAGACCTGATAAAATGTGAAGTTGCATCTATTGTGCAAAAAATATGCGCATCATTAGTTCCGTTTCGACCCATTGGAATTCCACCCTCCATATGTTGGACCGACTATACGAACAGAGAAAGGCCATAAACGTTTTATTGATGATCCAAACTTTGAAGTCAGCCATTGGCATCTCATGCGTGTCACCTGCCGTTTGCTCAGGCCCTTTGAGGAGGCCACGTTATTTGTCAGTTGCCAGGACTACGGGATGAATGATGTCATTCCACTACTTCATGTCCTGGAACAGATGCTGGTAAATCTGTCTGGTCAGGGGACTGGAGACGTGGTGCGTAGCTCTCAAGGCCACATGAGCCCTGTGGGGGCTGAACTGGAGGAGGAGGAGAACATTGCTTGTGGTCTATTGCTTGTGGTCCAACATTGCTTGCATAGTGACAGCTGAATTGTCACTATTCGGTAGAGGGATGACTTCTGGCTCTCCACCTTGTTGGACCCTCACTACTGATCCAGAATGGGAGCCTTTTTTACATCCCCTGAGAGGGAGGACAAACTGAACTACTATAGAGACATCCTATGTAGTCAGTTGGCCGCTGCCTATCTGCGCCATCGTCCATTCTCTCGCAGGGCGGGGCCCTCTTCGCTAATGTTCCACTGCTATGGCTGCTAGGGAGGGGTGGGGTGGCAGGAACAGTATCAGCTCCATCAGCAGCAGCCTGAGTCTAGAGTTGGTGATGAGCAGCTTTCTTCACCCGCATCATGAAAAAACTACTCACCAGCAGCTAGACATAGAGCAGAACCAGCAGGTGGTGGCATATTTGGAGTGCACGCTTCCAACCTTCATTGAAGATCTGCTGGACTACTGGGCAGCCAAACTGGATTTGTGGCCGCAACTTGCCGAGTTTGCCCTGGAAAAACTTTCCTGCCCGGCCAGTAGTATGGCATTAGTGCGGAAGGGGCCATAGTTACTCCAAGAAAAACTTGCCTGTCCATCCAAAATGTGAAGAGACTGACTTTTGTCAAGATAAATCACGAGTGGATCAGCCAGGATTTCCACCCACCAATGCCTGATGCATCAGACTTGATCATCCATGGTACCACACCAACACTTTGACAAAAAAATAGTCATTTTTTTCTGACTACCTGCCTCAGCTACTATTCTGATGCTGCCACCCGCCTGATGCCACACATCTGATGCCAAGTGCTCCTTCTTTCACCCACCATCTTCAGCTGGTACTGGTAGTGCCACCCACCTCCACTCTGTGGTCTCCTGATGCTGCTGCCATCTCCACAGTATGTCACCTTGCCACTCTGTGGTCTCCTGATGCTGCTGCCACCTCCACACTATGTCACCTTGCTACTCTGTGGCCTCCTGATGCTGCTGCCACCTCCACACTATATCACCTTGCTACTCTATGGTCTCCTGATGCTTCTACCTCCACACTATATCACCTTGCCACTCTGTGGTCTCCTGATGCTGCTGCCACCTCCACCTATGTCACCTTGCCACTCTGTGGCCTCCTCATGCTTCTGCCACCTCCACACTATGTCACCTTGCCACTCTGTGGTCTCCTGATGCTGCTGCCCCTCCACACTATGTCACCTTGCAACTCTTTAGCCTCCTCATGCTGATGCCACCTCCACACTATATTACCTTGCCACTCTGTGGTCTCCTGGTGCTGCTTCCCCTCCACACTATGTCACCTTGCCACTCTGTGGCCTCCTCATGCTACTGCCACCTCCACCTATGTCACCTTGCCACTCTGTGGCCTCCTCATGCTGCTGCCACCTCCACACTATGTCACTTTGCCACTCAGTAGTCTCCTGATGCTGCTGCCCCTCCACACTATGTCACCTTGCCACTCTGTGGCCTCCTCATGCTGCTGCCACCTCCAAACTATATTACCTTGCCACTGTGTGGTCTTCTGATGCTGCTGCCACCTCCACACTATGTTAACTTGCCACTCTGTGGCCTCTTGATGCTGCCACCACCTCCACACTGTCATTGTGCCACTCTGTGGCTTCCTCCTGATGCTGATGCTGCCGTCACCTCCACACTATGTCATTGTGCCACTCTGTGGCCTCCTGATGCTGCCACCACCTCCACACTGTCATTGTGCCACTCTGTGGCCTCCTCCTGATGCTGATGCTGCCGTCACCTCCACACTATGTCATTGTGCCACTCTGGGGCCTCCTGATGCTTCTGCCACCTCCACACTGTCATTGTGCCACTCTGGCCTCCTCATGCTGCTTCCACCTCACCATTATGTCATAGGGCCACTCATTGGACTTTTCATGCTTTTCCCACCATCCCCCCTTCATGACTGGGCTACTATTTTGCCTTTCGGCCTGGCTGACATCATTATTTATTTGACTCTTCTTCTGATCTGTCAGAAGGAAGGACAAATGAGACGCACAACGGATCCTGTCTGTGTAGGAGCTGTAAGGTCTGTATGGTCCTATCAGACTTGGCTTGGTAGCCAAAAGCAGGAGTGGGTACAAAACACAGAAGACATGAAAATATTCCATGCAAGTGTCATCTCTGTTTTGGATCCACTCCACTTTTTGGCATTAGCAATACTGATGGATTACTGACCAAATGCTGACCGAGTGAAGGCGGATGCTCAACAGACAGGATATGTTTTTTGGGGGTTATTCTTCTGATGGATCAGAGGAAGGGAAAAATAATCAGTGACGTCAACACAAACTTATTGCTGACACCCTCTCCACTCTGTTGGAAAGCTCTACTAGTATAAGCATTTAATAGAGCAGGTTCTGTAGACATCTATGTGGAATCAGCTGACGATGGTGTAAAAAGAGTGCGCTTCTTCTTGGCGCTAACATCGACCTACAAGGCTGAGTTTATACTTGAGTTGATACTTTAGTCAGTTTGGGTCCCGTGACTGCCCAAATAAGTGAAGTGTGCAGTGATTCTAATAGCGACGCCTGTCATCTGCATGTCATACGGACTCACAGTATAATTTCACTACTACAGCAGACTCCCTATGCGTGTTACTGCAAGGCACAGTGTTCTACATCACTATAAAGGCTCTCTGCATGAAGAAATAGCCTTTTCTGAATGCAATTCGCTGCAAATAAATTCGGATCAAACCAAATTTCTTCAGAAACTTCGTAGAACCGGCTAAATCGAATAGTTATAACAATGAAACCCTATTTGCAATTTTTTTCCAGCTTCCCACAATATTATATTTAATTTTTAAAGGTACTAATAGAAAGTACAACTTGTCCTGCAAGAAACTACTATGTAAACAGAAAAACATAAAAAAAGTTATGGCTTTTGGAAGGCAGAGAGTAAAAAATGTAAATGCAAAGACAGAAAATTGCCCTGCCCTTAAGGAGTTGAATACGTTTTCCAAGTTTACTGATGACCTGTCCTCAGCATAGGTCATTAGTAACTGAGCGATGTGGGTGCGATTAGTGCCGCAGCCTCTTCACAGCTTAGCAAGCACAGCACCATACATTGCATAGCAGCTGTTCTTGGTACTGCAGCTCAGCTCCATTTCTTGAATGCAACTGAGCGGCACCTAGGCTATTTGAGTGATGTAGGTGACATCACTGGCCTTAGGAAGAGGTTGCGGTGCTCATGGGTGCTGGGAGTTGGACCCTCACCAACAGGGTTGGCAACCAAATTTTTTCCCTTTTTTTGGACAATTTATCCCTAAATCGCGGACAGCCAACATTTTTTACGGACAAATTGGAAAACCATAATGAATGATAAATATTATCAGTAATACATGTCTATAGCTCAGTATGCTGATTACCAGCATTTACTGTGAGCTGTAAAATGATTGTAATTATCACCAAAATAATCTAGTCAAGTACCACCAGCCTCAAAAAATCACGGACACATCAATTTTTTTTCACGGACACAGGAAAAAAGTTGCCTATTTTAATGGACTGTCCAACCTTGCTCTTAGATAGTGTTGAACTATCCTGAAGACTGGTCATCAGTATTAGCCATCTTGAAAACCCCTTTTAAGAAGTCATATGTCAAATCTAACCACACAACCCTGTAAGAAATGTATATCCCTGCACACTCATGCATGGGGGAGAAGTATGCACCTGCGTAATATTTCATTCCTCGTCCTGTATACATATGACATGTGTCAGGATTCTCTGTGATGTATCTTGTGACCTGTATCAGATATGCTGCAGCACATTCACAGCTAGGCACTGCAAGATAAGCTTGACATGCCCTCAAAATTCTGCAGGGGTGAGCGACCCGCTGCTTTTACAACTACCAGCACTCAGGGGATCCAAATGTATTTTTCTCTCTCAAATGAGCAGAGAAATTGCACTACTGTGAAATAGGCAGGGGTTGCTTCTGTCTGTATGATCAGAGCTGCAGCAGACGCAGCAGGGACTGCTATATCATTTCCTAGCCTTCCACAATGCGGGACGCTCTACATTTACTCTTTCATTCCCAGTACCAGGCGCTTCGACAAGATAGAGGCAACACAATAAAATAAATTCTGGGTTGGCTGGTGTTGGCCCAAAATTTAAATTTATTCAAATTTATAAAATTTTCAGAAGGATGTATTATGGCCAGGGGCGTAACTACCATAGCGGCAGATCATGCAACTGCTATGGGGCCCAGGGCAAGAGGGGCTCATTCTTATTTGGGATTATCTCCTCTTCTATTAGATGTGAAAACATTGGTCAGGACTCTACCCTCTAAAGGAACAACTTTTAGCAAATGAGGCAGTGGAAAAATGGCCCAAGGGTCATTGAAAAGAGTTAGGTAGAAACACTTCTGTCCTGTGGTGGTGGTGGTGGTGGCTCTGGTTTTATCCTTACTATGGGGCCCTTACTTCTCTATGTACGCCACTGATTATGGCTTTATAGATATACACTCACCTAAAGAATTATTAGGAACACCTGTTCTATTTCTCATTAATGCGATTATTTAGTCAACCAATCACATGGCAGTTGCTTCAATGCATGTAGGGTTGTGGTCCTGGTCAAGACAATCTCCTGAACTCCAAACTGAATGTCAGAATGGGAAAGAAAGGTGGGCTACAACAGGGTACCACTCTACACCGGGTACCACTCATCTCCACTACAAATAGGAAAAAGATGCTACAATTTGGATGAGCTCACCAAAATTAGACTGTTGAAGACTGGAAAAATGTTGCCTGGTCTGATGAGTCTCGATTTCTGTTGAGACATTCAAATGGTAGAGTTCGAATTTGGCGTAAACAGAATGAGAACATGTATCCATCATGCCTTGTTACCACTGTGCAGGCTGGTGGTGGTGGTGTAATGGTGTGGGGGATGTTTTCTGGGCACACTTTAGGCCCCTTAGTGCCAATTGGCCATCGTTTAAATGCCACAGGCTACCTGAGCATTGTTTCTGACCATGTCCATCCCTTCATGACCACCATGTACCCATCCTCTGATGGCTACTTCCAGCAGGATAATGCACCATGTCACAAAGCTCGAATCATTTCAAATTGGTTTCTTGAACATGACAATGAGTTCACTGTACTAAAATGGCCCCCACAGTCACCAGATCTCAACCCAATAGAGCATCTTTGGGATGTGGTGGAACGGGAGCTTCGTGCCCTGGATGTGCATCTCTCAAATCTCCATCAACTGCAAGATGCTATCCTATCAATATGGGCCAACATTTCTAAAGAATGCTATCAGCACCTTGTTGAATCAATGCCACGTAGAATTAAGGCAGTTCTGAAGGCAAAAGGGGGTCCAACACCGTATTAGTATGGTGTTCCTAATAATTATTTAGGTGAGTGTATACTTAGCTGATTGCTTGGTATGTGCCATAAGGACAGTTTAATAAGTCCCATTGGATTGGTCTTTTACAGCACATATAGTAAATTGAGGTTGTTAATGTGGCTTGGTACAATGCACTGGTAAAAGCAGGGACACCCAACCTGCGGCCCTCCAGCTGTTGCAAACCTACAACTCCCAGCATGCCTGAGCAGCCTACAGCTATTGGTCTACAGGAGGGCATTGTGGGTAGGCATCTGTCAGCAGATTTGTATGCGTGAAACTAGCTGACCTTTTGCATGTGTGCTTGGCAGCTGAGAGCATCTTAATAAAAAAAAGTTTTATTTCAGATATACTGCCATTCTTCAGCACCATTACAGCAGCCATTTTTGAAAAGGTGACAATAGAAAGTGCAATTTACTCATATGACATACCGCTATTTATTAGTGGAATTGCTGGGGATGTGTATGAGGGACTATGGCCCCTTTCACACGAGCGAGTATTCCGCGCGGGTGCAATGCGTGATGCAAACCTATTCATTTCAATGGGGCTGTGTACATGTGCATTGGTTTTCACGCATCACTTGTGCGTTGCGTGAAAATCGCAGCATGTTCTATATTCTGCGATTTTCACACAACGCTGGCCCCATAGAAGTAAATGGAGCTGCGTAAAAAATCTCATCGCATCCGCAAGCATTTGCGGATGCGATGGGTTTTTCACGGATGGTTACTAAGAGATGTTGTTTGTAAACATTCCGTTTTTTATGACGCACGTGCAAAATGCATTAAATCGCATTGCACCCGCGTGATAAAAACTGAACAACTGAACGCGATCGCAAACAAAACTGAATGGGGAACAAAACTATGCAGGGGAAGAAGGGGCTAACGAGAGCTCCATTGCACTCCTGGGAGATGCAGGTGCTTGATGATCACATGTGATGAGCTACTGCCCACCCACAGAAAGTAAAGTGACCAGAGCTGCAGAAGAGTTAGTAAAAAAGCCCCCAAAAAAATAATCATGCTGGAAAGTAGAATTTTTCAAACGAATAAAAATAAAATAATGTGTATTACTCAAAAGTTAATTTTAATTCAAAACGTTTAATTCATGGGGTAAACCCTTCAAGAAGTGTATTATCTTAACATTTTGGTCATTTTTTTAATCACTGGGAAATCTTTAAGACAAGAGTAACAAGTCCATCATGTAAGCGCAAGAAACATTTGAGAAGGTAGATAACCCTACATTGACCCAAGCGTGTTTGTCGATCATATGCTTGTAACTAGAAAGTGATGAGAAAACTACAATAGGCAAAGCGAGATGGTTATTGTGTGCATTGGACGTTGATTGATGTCTAATAAGCCGGTCAGAGGAAGGGTAGCGCTTACTGTTGAACGGTCATCAATCAACATTCACTTTCCACTTGAGGAAAGAGTGAACTTCAGAATGTTATGCAACGATTGTTAATTGCTAAATGGTACGGTTGTCCGTGCAAATTAAAAGTCGCGGAGTTGTGTCAAGGTAAATAATTGGACGTCACTCATTTTCATTTAGAAATTAATTTTTTCGGTCATTGGTTCACATTAGTGTTGAGCGAATTGTAGCATCCGAAGCCGAATTCGATCAGAAGTTTAAGAAAAATTCGATTCGCAACGAAGCCGAACTTCCTCGAGCTTCGTGGTAATGATTAAATTTTTCCTAAAATGGTGGTTGAAAATAAAAAATTATACTCACCTCATCCACTTGATTGCGGAGAGGCTGTCCGCTCCGTCTTGATTGCCGAAAACTCGCCAAAGGACCTTGGAACCAAACACGAGTTCAGTAGCAAGTTTTTTTTTACAGTAGAAATTAATTTACAAAGTTATTACCCGAGACTTTGCGAAGTAATAACTTCAGCTCATCGGAGTCAATACATTCTAATACTGTACGATGTGCTCGCTCCGTACAGTATTCAAACGAAGTTTTTATGCAAATCAACTTTGGATGCTTCATCCGAAGTTGATTCACTCATCCCTACTGATGACCTATCCAAAGAATAGGTAAAATGTCATAAAACCCCTTTTAGATAGGGGATAAGTAAATGACCGGTGGGTGTCTGACTGCTGGCACCCCCATGATCACAAGAATACAAGAATCGGTGTCCTCATATGAATGGGAGGCAGGTTGAGCTCTACC